>NW_027894337.1:0-1563 GCF_054177405.1 Leptonychotes weddellii | reverse complement strand
CAGATGAGACAGGGGTTGCTATTGTCTATGGGGAGGGCAATCTTAGAGACGGTCTACTGGTCAAGGAGCTGGCGCTTAGTGCATCAAGTGATATCAGTGTCCATATTATTGATGCTTATGTACAGGTAGGCTGGCGCTCTCTATTGCGTAAAGAAGTACATTTAAGTAATACGACCATTGGACGCATTGAGGTGGTCAATAAAAAGCCGCCTACTGGCGACCCATTTGACTACAAAACCCTACAGCTTCCCGTCAATCTGCGCTTTGATGATGTTAAAGTCAACGCGATTAAGTATGAGCAAGCAGGTCGAGAGCCTATTATTGTCACCGATGTTCTTGCTAATGATTTAAACTGGATTGACACCACTATTAATACTCGTAATACCACGTTACAGTATGGTGAGCTGTTTCATGTTGCTGATTTAAATGGCTTTATTGACTTAAAGGGTGATTATCCACTTGATGCTAAAGCTGTAGTAACGGTTAGTGCTCTAGACAAAGTATATGTTGACCCATTACACATAGCCGCGCAAGGCAGTCTTAAACTCACTACAGGCACACTAATCAGTCGTTACAATGACCAAGAAGTTACAGGTGAATTTGCGGTTAAAGGCTTAGAGCCTGACTCGCCATTTGATGCTAAATTAGTGTGGGATGAGGTAGTATTGCCTTATGCCGAGGCGCAGCAAATAACTTTGACAGAGGGCAGCTTGATAGCCTCAGGCGTCATATCTAACATTAACTTGCAGGTGGAGACACTGCTTGAGGGTAAAGACATTCCGCGTGGTCATTATCAAGTGGACGCTGTGGTCGCTGACAGTCAAATGCAAATTGAGGATTTGGTTGCGGTCACTAAGCAGGGCAGTCTAACGGGTGATGGACTTATAGATTGGCGCTCTGACATTAAAATAGAGGCGAGTGTAAGCGGGTCTGACTTTAAAATTAGAGAGCTGATACCTGTAGACTATAGAGCGTATGCACCCAAAACGCTAGATGGGAGGCTTGACATAAAATATGACAACAACCCTAGTGCAGTCGGTAATAATAGTAACGTTAATAGCAAAGTTAACTCACGTACACAAATTGATAGCCAACAAAGCATTATTGTAGAGCTGAGTCAAAGAGATGGCGAACATATCTATGCTGAAATAAATAAAGGCGTCGACCCACAAACCCTAAGGTTATCAGCCCCTTGGTTTATTGATGCCACATGGGACAATGTAGTGCGCCAAGATATTCCCAACATTGGCGATATTGATAGCCCATATGGTAAAGCTAGCGTGCAAATTAGAGATGATAGGCTTTGGGTAGATGCCAAAGCGCGTATCAATGAGCTTAACGCTGCACCCATGGGTAATTATGACGTTAGCATTAGTAAATATGGCAATAAAATCGGTATCAGGTCACTTGATTATGATGGCGTTATCGGTGACTTAAAGGGCTCAGGTGAGATTAATCTAGCAACGCAAACAAAGCCACTTACTTGGCAAATTGATGCCCAAACCAGTGGGCTAAATCCTAGCGCTTATCAGGCGAACCTACCTATAAATCAGCTGATAGGTA
>NW_027894336.1:0-240 GCF_054177405.1 Leptonychotes weddellii | reverse complement strand
AGCACTCTGAAAATACATTTTCAACTTGTATGTTTCTATGATACACTATGAAAGACATAAAACTCAGTATGTGAGTAGTTAACAGAAAATAAACACATAAATAAATACATGCTATTCAGCCCTACTCACAATTACAGAAGTGAAACTAAAACCACTGGCTATAATCTTTCATTTCTCAGACTGAAAGTTATGGGAAAAGAGTCTCTCTCACATGGGAATGTAAATTGTATAATTTCTATT
>NW_027894335.1:0-240 GCF_054177405.1 Leptonychotes weddellii | reverse complement strand
TAGCCTGGTGGTGGGTATTGAGGAGGGCACATTCTGCATGAAGCACTGGGTGTTATGCACAAACAATGAGTCATGGAACACTACATCTAAAACTAATGATGTAATGTATGGGGATTAACATAAGAATAAAAAAAATAAAAAATTAAAGTGGGTGGTAATAATTCACAGCAGTCTGGCTGGTAGGCTTTGCTCCCCACTTGCTTCCCACCCATATGCTCTAGGGCAGTGACTCACCTGCAT
>NW_027894334.1:0-240 GCF_054177405.1 Leptonychotes weddellii | reverse complement strand
CTCTGTCTCCTCTCTCTCTCAAATAAATAAATAAAATTTCAAAAAAAAAAAAAGATTCCTTAGCTCTAACACCAGAAACATAATCATAAAAGAAAAAAAAATGAGGGGCGCCTGGGTGGCTCAGTTGTTAAGCGTCTGCCTTCGGCTCAGGTCATGGTCCCAGGGTCCTGGGATTGAGCCCCACATTGGGCTCCCTGCTGGGCGGGAAGCCTGCTTCTCCCTCTCCCACTCCCCCTGCTT
>NW_027894333.1:0-240 GCF_054177405.1 Leptonychotes weddellii | reverse complement strand
TTAATAATTTAAATGCTACATAAATGCCACATAAAGGTAACATATTTTAAGCAAGTTGCAGTTATTAGCCCAGTTATGATACTATATAACGATGGATATGATAACAACAGTATGATGGTGGCCATTTTAAGAATAGATGCATCTGGGGCACCTGGGTGGCTCAGTTGGTTAAGCGACTGCCTTCGGCTCAGGTCATGATCCTGGAGTCCCGGGATCGAGTCCCGCATCGGGCTCCCTGCT
>NW_027894332.1:0-240 GCF_054177405.1 Leptonychotes weddellii | reverse complement strand
GGGAGCCCGCTTCTCCCTCTGACCCTCCCCCCTCTCATGTGCTCTCTCTCTCTCTCTCATTCTCTCTCTCTCAAATAAATAAATAAAATCTTTAAAAAAAAAAAAAAGAAATGAACGTCGCAGGAGTCGCTCGCGAGGGAGGGAGCCGGCAGGGGCAGCGCGGCAGGAGGTGCCTGCAGTGCAGCCAGGGAAACAGGGAAACCGCAGTACAAGTCACCTCTGCCCCCTCCCCGGCCGTGT
>NW_027894331.1:0-240 GCF_054177405.1 Leptonychotes weddellii | reverse complement strand
TCTGCCTTCGGCTCGGGTCATGATCCCAGGGTCCTGGGATCGAGTCCCGCATCGGGCTCCCTGCTCTGCGGGGAGCCTGCTTCTCCCTCTCCCGCTCCCCCTGCTTGTGTTCCCTCTCTCGCTGTGTCTCTCTCTGTCAAATAAATAAATAAAAGCTTTAAAAAAAATACTTATTTCATTTGATTTCAAATATGGGGCTGGAGCAGAGTATAGCTGCTAGTCCTGCTTGGCTGAGCCCCT
>NW_027894330.1:0-240 GCF_054177405.1 Leptonychotes weddellii | reverse complement strand
TTCATTCTTCCTCTCCCGCTACCTTCTCCTTCTTCTTCTTTTTTTTTGAATATGCCTTTTAATCCTGAAGCCAGAGCTCATGGGGCTGATGCCTGTGGATGTTGTCATTCCAGCTGGGAAGGATGAGTTCTTGCAGCAACATTTGTGGGTCCAAGCAGGCACCAGTGTCCTCGTTATCATCTACTACCAAGGGCAGGTATCAGAGCTACGGAGTCCGGTCCTACCTGCATCAGTTTTATG
>NW_027894329.1:0-240 GCF_054177405.1 Leptonychotes weddellii | reverse complement strand
TTATAGTTTTCCATTTCAGGTGTTGATCCCATTTACAGCCTTTTTTTTTTTTTTTAGTATAGAAATAAGTGGGAATACTGTTTAATTTGTTCTATTTAGGGAGCCACTCATGTCCACATCATCTGTTAAATAGCTGTTCTTTCCCTATTAATTTGTGGTACCAACTTTATCAATGATTACGTTCCCTTAACTATCAGGGCGTGTCTCTGATCCCTTTATTTTGTCCCATTGGTCTGGTTC
>NW_027894328.1:0-240 GCF_054177405.1 Leptonychotes weddellii | reverse complement strand
CTTTGTTTCCCACATCAAAAGGACAGGTTCAGAGCAGGTGCTTTTTTTTTAATAACACCTTTGAGTTATTTATTACACTATTCTTTTTTTAAGATTTTATTTATTTATGTGACAGAGAGAGACACAGCGAGAGAGGGAACACAAGCAGGGGGAGTGGGAGAGGGAGAAGCAGGCTTCCCGCTGAGCAGGGAGCCCGATGTGGGGCTAGATCCCAGGACCCTGGGATCATGACCTGAGCCG
>NW_027894327.1:0-240 GCF_054177405.1 Leptonychotes weddellii | reverse complement strand
GTCCTTAAAAATGTTCTAGTAGTCTTTTCTTTTCATGTTTCAATAAGTGCACTGTATAATTGTAATAAAGCATTTCCAAGTGCAGGCAAGAGGCTGGGTGGCATTCTCCCAAGAAATCAGAGCAAATAAACCACTCATATCATATAATTTAATCACCGCGTGAATGTGTCCAAATTTGCAGAGTAGTTATATTTACATATGCACCCACATCAGGGGTCCCAGTGACGTGGTCGATGTGCT
>NW_027894326.1:0-1563 GCF_054177405.1 Leptonychotes weddellii | reverse complement strand
ATTGAAGAAGACACAAAAAGATGGAAAAACATTCCATGCTCATGGATCAGAAGAATAAACATTGTTAAAATGTCTATGCTGCCCAGAGCAATCTATACCTTCAATGCATCCCGATCAAAATTCCAATGACATTTTTCAAAGTGTTGGAACAAACAATCCTAAAATTCGTATGGAATCAGAAAAGACCCTGAATTGCCAAGGAAATGTTGAAAAAGAAAAACAAAGCTGGGGGTATCATGTTTCCCATTTCAAGCTATATTACAAAGCAGTGATCACCAAGACAGCATGGTACTGGCACAAAAACAGACATATAGGCCAATGGAACAGAATAGACAGCCCAGGTATGGACCCTCAACTCTGGTCAAATAATCTTTGACAAAGCAGGAAAAAATATGCAATGGAAAAAAAGTCTCTTCAATAAATGGTGCTGGGAAAATTGGACAGCCACATACAGAAGAATGAAACTTGACCATTCTCTAACACCATACACAAAGATAAACTCAAAATGGATGAAAGACCTTAATCTGAGACAGGAATCCATCAAATTCCTAGAGAAGAACATAGGCAGTAACCTCTTTAACATTGGCCACAGCAACTTCTCTCAAGATACATCTCCAAAGGTTAGTGAAAGAAAAGCAAAAATGAACTTTTGGGACTTCATCAAGATAAAAAGCTTCTGCACAACAAAGGAAACAGTCAACAAAATAAAGAGGCAACCCACAGAATGGGAGAAGATATTTGCAAATGACACTACAGATAAAGGGCTAGTATCCAAAATCTATAAAGAACTTCTCAAACTCAACACCCAAAAATCAAATAATCAAGTCAAAAAATGGGCAGAAGACATGAACAGACACTTCTCTAAAGAAGACATACAAATGGCTAACAGACACATGAAAAAAATGTTCATCATCATTAGCCATCAGGGAAATTCAAATCAAATCCACATTGAGATACCACCTTACACCAGTTAGACAAGGCAAGAAACAACAAATGTTGGCGAGGTTTTGGAGAAAGGGGATCCCTCTTACACTGTTGGTGGGAATGCAAGTTGGTATAGCCACTTTGGAAAACAGTGTGGAGGTGCTTCAGAAAATTAAAAATAGAGCTACCCTATGACCCACCAACTGCAGTCCTGGGTATTTACCCCAAAGACACAGATGTAGTGGAAAGAAGGGCCATATGCACCCCAATGTTCCTAGCAGCAATGTCTGCAATAGTCAAACTGTGGGAAGAGTCGAGATGCCCTTCAACAGATGAATGGATAAAGATGTGGTCCCTATATACAATGGAATATTACTCAGCTATCAGAAAGGATGAATACCCAACTTTTACATCAACATGGATGGGACTGGAGGAGATTATGCTAAGTGAAATAAGTCAAGCAGAGAAAATCAATTATCATAGGGTTTCACTTATTTGTGGAACATAAGGAATAGCATGGAGGATATTAGGAGAAGGAAGGGACAAATGAAGGGGGGTGGGAATCAGAGGGAGAGATGAACCATGAGAGACTATGGACTCTGAGAAACAAACTGAGGGTTTTAGAGGGGAGGGGGGTGG
>NW_027894325.1:0-240 GCF_054177405.1 Leptonychotes weddellii | reverse complement strand
GCGATGGATGCAAAAGCAAACGTGAGTAACATAAGGCCTTGGCATCCCTAGGCTCCCACTCTACCAGGGGTTGGGGGGGCGGCGGGAAACACCAAGAATTTTAACAAGGCAGAATATAAGAAGCACTGTAAAAGGCAAAGGCAAAGGCAAACAGGAGGGAGAAGGTTACAAAGGGAAGACTGGAGGATCCTCTGGTGAAGTGAAGCTGGGGCAGTGTCCAGAAAGATGGGCAAAACTGCT
>NW_027894324.1:0-240 GCF_054177405.1 Leptonychotes weddellii | reverse complement strand
GTATCCAAGTACATGTCTATTGAAAGTGGAAATCCTGGAGCCTGGTGGAATTAGAAAAATACAGAGCATGGAAGGCATGGTGTTTTAAGCAGTCAAGTAACGATTTCCACTATTTTTCTCTAGTCCCCTCCATAATCATTCAGCTTCTGCTTTTGCTTGGTTTCTTGTTACATCCCTCTTTCTTTTTTCCCTTTTTTTTTAAAAAAAGATTTTATTTATTTATTTGAGAGAGCATGAGAG
>NW_027894323.1:0-240 GCF_054177405.1 Leptonychotes weddellii | reverse complement strand
TATTACTGGAGGAAGAACATGGACCCGAAGGCCCAGAGGCAGGCTTGCTCGTGGCTTTCCGGAGTAGAGGTGGTAGCAGTGTTTGGTTCCTGATTACACCACCTCCAAGCCGCCCCCCAAAGCCCTTGAACTCCCAGGAAGCACCAGCAGGTGTTCGTTAGCGGGCGGGGAGCAGGGGGACTAGAGCCATTTGCCAGGGTGGCGTGTTCGGAATAAATCTCGGGCGATGCCGCAGGGGCC
>NW_027894322.1:0-240 GCF_054177405.1 Leptonychotes weddellii | reverse complement strand
TTTCCTGCGATTAAGAATTCCTCATATCAGTGAGATCATACGATACATGTCTTTCTCTGTTTGACTTATTTCACTCAACATAATACCCTCCAGTTCCATCCACGTCGTTGCAAATGGCAAGATCTCATTCCTTTTAACAACTACTCATTTAAATTCCCCGTTCCAATTGATACAGTCTGTCACAGGAAAGAATGGGGATGAGTTAAGACAGAGGAGAGGATGAAGTGATACCTATGTAGA
>NW_027894321.1:0-240 GCF_054177405.1 Leptonychotes weddellii | reverse complement strand
GATGCCCTGCCACTTTCTAGAAGTAGCCACGTGGGTAATTCTTGTGGGTACAGTGGTGCCAAAGCCATGCAATAGTGGGTGGAATAATGATATATTCCACTTGTCTCTCACCTGTGCCACTAATGTGGTAAGAGACTGTTGAATGCTAATAACAACAACGAAACTAGCTTTTTAAAGATCGGCATCCAGAAAAATCTCCCGGGCAAAAAGAATCCAAGCATAAAAGCCAGTGAGCTATAT
>NW_027894320.1:0-240 GCF_054177405.1 Leptonychotes weddellii | reverse complement strand
GCCACGGTGCCCACCTGCTGCAGCCGCCGGCGCCGCCTGGGGCGCGCGCGGCGCCAGGCCACCGTCCCCAGCGCCACGGCGGCCAGTCCCAGCGCGGCCGCCCCGAGCCAGGCGGGCCGGGACGGCGCGGGGAGGCGCGGCGCGGGGAGGCCGAGGCTGCCCAGAGCCCACGAGCCGGCGGCGCCCATGGCCGAGCGGGAGGGGGCAGCTCCGGCGGGGCGGGGGCGCGGGCGGCGGGGG
>NW_027894319.1:0-240 GCF_054177405.1 Leptonychotes weddellii | reverse complement strand
GCATCAGTGCTTCACTCTGGCCTGACCACCCCCCAACCCCCCCACCATCCACCCTTCCCCTCCAGATGTGGGCACAGCTGTATTTTTAGAGCAGCCAACCACAAGGACATTCTTTCCTTCTAATTACGATGGCTTCAAATTTCCTAGCCGCAACCAGTCTCATTGTCCAGTCCTCAAATATCAAAGGGTGGCCAGGAGCGGCTGCTTCAGCTGCTTGTAGCCTGCCCTCCCTCCCTCCCT
>NW_027894318.1:0-240 GCF_054177405.1 Leptonychotes weddellii | reverse complement strand
TTGTGTGACTTCATTGAGACTCACTACCTGAATGAGCAGGTGAAATCCATCAAAGAATTGGGTGACCACGTAACCAACCTGCGCAAGATGGGGGCTCCCGAATCTGGCATGGCGGAGTATCTCTTTGACAAGCACACCTTGGGCAACAGTGATAGTGAGAGCTAAGCCTTAGGCTGTCTTCCCATAGCCACAAGGGTGACTACCCTCGTCACCAAGGCAGTGCATGCATGTTGGGGTTAC
>NW_027894317.1:0-240 GCF_054177405.1 Leptonychotes weddellii | reverse complement strand
GAAACGAGCCTAGTGCAACCATACTTTCCTCTATGCTAACCAAATTTCGCAAGCTCCACGTGCCTGGTGGCCACCACAGAGGGACAGCACGCCTTTAGAACATCTAGAAGATGAGCGAGGTGGATATCAGCAAATCAAGTGTCTGAGCTGGGTACTGATGCCTGTCCATACGCTTCCTGTATTTTTGACTGGAGATAATGAACAACTGAACCATATGGTTCTCTCTCATGGAAATTCCTT
>NW_027894316.1:0-240 GCF_054177405.1 Leptonychotes weddellii | reverse complement strand
TTTTTTAAATCTTTTTTATTTTTATTTTTAAAGAATTTATTTATTTGACAGAGAGAAACACAGCAAAAGAGGGAACACGAACAGGGGGAGTGGGAGAGGGAGAAGCAGACTCCCTGCCAAGCAGGGAGCCTGATGCGGGAGTCAGTCTCAGGACCCTGGGATCATGACCTGAGCCGAAGGCAGACACTTAATGACTGAGCCATCCAGATGCCCCAAAGCTGTTTCTCTTCTACTAACTGA
>NW_027894315.1:0-1563 GCF_054177405.1 Leptonychotes weddellii | reverse complement strand
TAATTTTCTTTCTTCTGTCTTGTTGTTGGTGTATAGGAATGCCACTGATTTCTGTGCATTGATTTTATATCCTGCCACTTTACTGAATTCCTGATGAGTTCTAGCAGTTTTGGGGTGGAGTCTTTTGGGTTTTCCACATAAAGTATCACGTCATCTACAAAGAGTGAAAGTTTGACTTCTTCTTTGCTGATTCGGATGCCTTTTATTTCTTTTTGTTGCCTGATTGCTGTGGCTAGGACTTCTAGTACTATGTTGAATAGCAGTGGTGATAGT
The DNA here is from genome assembly GCF_054177405.1 of Leptonychotes weddellii. NCBI lineage: Eukaryota > Metazoa > Chordata > Mammalia > Carnivora > Phocidae > Leptonychotes > Leptonychotes weddellii. The sequence continues at coordinate 1,290 of NW_027894315.1, read as the reverse complement.
GGACATCCCTGCTGTGTTCCTGACCTTAGGGGGAAAGCTCTCAGTTTTTCCCCATGAGAATGATATTTGCTGTGGGTTTTTCATAGATGGCTTTTATGATATTGAGGTATGTACCCTCTATCCTTACACTGTGAAGAGTTTTGCTCAAGAAATGATGCTGTACTTTGTCAAATGCTTTTTCTGCATCTATTGAAAGGATCACATGGTTCTTGTTCTTTCTTTTATTAATGTATTGTATCACATTCATTGATTTACGGATATTGAACCAAACTTGCAGCCCAGGAATAAATCCCACTTGGTCGTGGTGAATAATCCTTTTAATGTACTGTTGTGTTTTCATTATCATTTGTTTCCATGAATTTTTTTAATTCTTCTTTAATTTCCTGATTGACCCATTCATTCTTTAGAAGGATGCTCTTTAGCCTCCATGTATTTGAGTTCTTTCCGACTTTCCTCTTGTGATTGAGTTCTAGTTTCAAAGCATTGTGGTCCAAAAACATGCAGGGAATGATCCCAATCTTTTGGTACTGGTTGAGACCTGATTTGTGACCTAGGATGTGATCTATTCTGGAGAATGTTCCATGGCACTAGAGAAGAAGGTGTGTTCTATTGCTTTGGGATGGGATGTTCTGAATCTATCTGTGAAGTCCATTTGGTCCAGTGTGTCATTTAAAGTCTTTATTTCCTTGTTGATCTTTTGCTTAGATGATCTGTCCATTGCAGTAAGGGGGGTGTTAAAGTCCCCGACTATTATTGTATTGTTGTCAATGTATTTCTTTGCTTTTGTTATTAATTGGCTTATATAATTGGCTGCTCCCATGTTAGGGGAATAGATATTTATAATTGTTAGGTCCTCTTGTTGGACAGACCCTTTAAGTAGGGTATAGTGTCCTTCCTCATCTCTTATTACAGTCTTTGTAATAATCTTTGTAAAAATCTAATTTTTGTGATATAAGGATTGCCACCCCAGCTTTCTTTTGGCATCCATTAGCATGGTAAATGGTTTTCCACCCCCTCACTTTCGATCTGGAGGTGTCTTTGGGTCTAAAATGAGTCTCTTGCAGACAGCATATCGATGGGTCTTGTTTTTTTTTATCCAATCTGATACCCTGTGTCTTTTGATTGGGGCATTTAGCCCATTTACATTCAGGGTAACTATTGAAAGATATGAATTTAGTGCCACTGTATTGCCTGGAAGATGACTGTTACTGTATATTGTCTGTGTTCCTTTCTGGTCTATGTTGCTTTTAGGCTCTCTCTTTGCTTAGAGGACCCCTTTCAACATTTCTT
>NW_027894314.1:0-240 GCF_054177405.1 Leptonychotes weddellii | reverse complement strand
ACCTGGGTGGCTCAGTTGGTTAAGCGACTGCCTTCAGCTCCGGTCATGATCCCAGGGTCCTGGGATCGAGCCCCGCATCGGGCTCCCTGCTCGGTGGGAAGCCTGCTTCTCTCTTTCCTACTCCCCCTGCTTGTGTTCCCTCTCTCGCTGTGCCTCTACCTCTCTCTGTCAAATAAATAAATAAAATCTTTAAAAAAAACAAAACACTTGTATCTCTGTGTGTCAGTTTTTTCCTCTCTT
>NW_027894313.1:0-240 GCF_054177405.1 Leptonychotes weddellii | reverse complement strand
TGGACTCTGAGAAATAAACTGAGGGTTCTAGAGGGGAGGGGGGTGGAGGGGTGAGTTAGCCTGGTGATGGGTATTAAGGAGGGTACAAATTGAATGGAGCACTTGGTGTTATACGCAAACAATGTATCGTGGAACACTACATCAAAAACTAATGATGTAATGTATGGTTATTAACATAACATAATAAAATAAAAAAAAAAGATAAAAAAATATGCAAGTAATTCCTCATACCTATTAGGG
>NW_027894312.1:0-240 GCF_054177405.1 Leptonychotes weddellii | reverse complement strand
GCGTTAATTACACTCACAGTGTTGTGCAACCGTCACCACCGTCTATTTCTACAAGATTTTCATCACCCCAAACAGAAACTCTATAACTTTAAGCAACAATTCTCCAGCCCCTGCTAACCTCCTGTCTACTTTCTGTGAATTTGCCTCTTCTAGATATTTCGTATGGTGGGATCATACAATATCTGGGCTTCTGTGTCTGGTTTATTCCACTTAGCATAATGTTTTTAGGGTTCACCCATT
>NW_027894311.1:0-240 GCF_054177405.1 Leptonychotes weddellii | reverse complement strand
TGGTCAGGATATATGAGATCAGCATTTTTAGGGCTTAAGGGGTCAAAGGAGAAAGTACAATAAAAATTGACAAACAAATGTCTATGAAATTGTAAAAGTAAGCTACAGCTAATGGTCCGCAGGAGAGTTGCAGGAGCCACTTTGGAAAAAGAATGGCATTCCCTAAGACGGTGCACTCCGCTGAGAGAGAAGCCGGGGTGGGGGGTGGCTCTGAGCATGGTGGCTGGGGCATTGCATGGG
>NW_027894310.1:0-240 GCF_054177405.1 Leptonychotes weddellii | reverse complement strand
TCCCGAGGATTCACTTCTCCGCACGTTCTACCTTCCAGACAGTGGCCGCTTTTCTGTTTAGAGAGTTGTTGCTCTTCCTTTCTTCGATCTCCTGTTGAGTTTGTAGGTGTTCAGAATGGTTTGATCTTATCCAGCTGAATTCCTGAGAGCAGACGAAATCCAGGTCTCCTACTCCTCTGCCATCTTGCTCTGCCCCCCCCATGCATTAATAATTTTAATACTTTCTTTTTAAGACCTCAT
>NW_027894309.1:0-240 GCF_054177405.1 Leptonychotes weddellii | reverse complement strand
TGTAGTTAAGTAACTGGAATTTAAATAAAAAATAGATAAACATAGGGGCAGTATCAATAGCAATAAATACCAAAGGTCTTGCTGTATTAATCATATACCAGCCATTTTATATTTCTACCTAATTCTGTGCAGCCAAAATACAGAATATCCAGTATACAAATGTTACTACTTCTGGTGTATTTAAAAGATCAAAGAGGGCACCTGGGTGGCTCAGTTGGTTAAGCGACTGCCTTCGGCTCA
>NW_027894308.1:0-240 GCF_054177405.1 Leptonychotes weddellii | reverse complement strand
TATTACTGGAGGAAGAACATGGACCCGAAGGCCCAGAGGCAGGCTTGCTCGTGGCTTTCCGGAGTAGAGGTGGTAGCAGTGTTTGGTTCCTGATTACACCACCTCCAAGCCGCCCCCCAAAGCCCTTGAACTCCCAGGAAGCACCAGCAGGTGTTCGTTAGCGGGCGGGGAGCAGGGGGACTAGAGCCATTTGCCAGGGCGGTGTGTTCGGAATAAATCTCGGGCGATGCCGCAGGGGCC
>NW_027894307.1:0-240 GCF_054177405.1 Leptonychotes weddellii | reverse complement strand
TATAAATTAAAACATAGACAAGGATTTGGAAACAAAATGTAATAATTAAAAGTTGGTAGACATAGGTTCTTCAATGTTCTCGTACACTGCCTTCCAACTAAAAAAAAAAGCTCAACAAAAACAAGTAGCCGCTGTTGTCAGCATGATCGGGGTCACCTTGGCAGGTGTCAGATATGAAAAGGATTCCCGTCTTTTCACCACACCAGCATATGCGGAGAGTGCGCCCTATCAATCACATCG
>NW_027894306.1:0-240 GCF_054177405.1 Leptonychotes weddellii | reverse complement strand
TTCATGTGACAGGCACTGTTCTAGGTAATTGTGCACATCACTGAACAGAACAGACAAGATCCTGGTCTTCGTGGAGCTCATATTCTAGCAGAGGTGGACAGAAAACAAGAGATATATGACTAAGTTTTATAGTGTGTTGGAAAATGATAAATGCACTTTACAAAGAAAAGTAGAACAGGGCTTAAGGAGTGCCAGGGCTGGGATGGGGCAGGTGGCAGGGGGATGGGCTGGGCCTCACTG
>NW_027894305.1:0-240 GCF_054177405.1 Leptonychotes weddellii | reverse complement strand
TGTGCCTTGGTAAGACGTGCAACAGATCAGAATCGGAGGGAATTCAGGGTCCGAAATAAATATGCCATCCTTAAGATAGTAGTTTATAAAGAAGTAACCAACCTACTTTCTGATTTCTGGTTCAATGGGAATTCCTAACTATTTGCCCCCTGCCTAAGGGGCAATTAGCATGTTTAAGACCCTGTCATTTTCCTACTTAATTACTGAGAATTCACATGCATAAAAGGCTACTTGGTTCCT
>NW_027894304.1:0-1563 GCF_054177405.1 Leptonychotes weddellii | reverse complement strand
GCTGGGGTGGCAATCCTTATATCAGACAAATTAGATTTTAAACCAAAGACTGTAATAAGAGATGAGGAAGGACACTATATCCTACTTAAAGGGTCTATCCAACAAGAAGATCTAACAATTGTAAAGATCTATGCCCCTAACATGGGAGCAGCCAATTATATATGCCAATTAATAACAAAACAAAGAAACACATCGACAACAATACAATAATAGTGGGGGACTTTAACACCCCCCTCACTGAAATGGACAGATCATCTAAGCAAAAGATCAACAAGGAAATAAAGACTTTAAATGACACACTGGACCAAATGGACTTCACAGACATATTCAGAACATTCCATCCCAAAGCAACAGAATACACATTCTTCTCTAGTGCTCATGGAACATTCTCTAGAATAGATCACATCCTAGGTCACAAATCAGGTCTCAACCAGTACCAAATGACTGGGTCATTCCCTGCATATTTTCAGACCACAATGCTTTGAAACTAGAACTCAATCAGAGGAAAGTCGGAAAGAACTCAAATACATGGAGGCTAAAGAGCATTAAAGAATGAATTGGTCAACCAGGAAATTGAAGAAGAATTTAAAAAAATCACGGAAACAAATGAAAATGAAAACACAACTGTTAAAAAATCTTTGGGATGCAGCAAAGGTGGTCCTAAGAGGAAAGTATATAGCAATACAAGCCTTTCTCAAGAAACAAGAAAGGTCTCAAATACACAACCTAACGCTACCCCTAAAGGAGCTGGAGATAGAACAGCAAATAAAGCCTAAATCCAGCAGGAGAAGAGAAATAATAAAGATCAGAGCAAAAATCAATGAAATAGATACTAAAAGAACAGTAGAACAGATCAACAAAACTAGGAGCTGATTCTTTGAAAGAATTAACAAGATTGATAAACCCCTGGCCGGACTTATCAAAAAGAAAAGAGAAATGACCAAAATAAATAAAATCATGAATAAAAGAGGAGAGATCACAACCAACACCAAAGAAATGCTAACAATTATAAGAACATATTATGAAAGGATTATTCACCACAACCAAGTGGGATTTATCCCTGGGCTACAAGGTTGGTTCAACATCCACAAATCAATCAACGTGATACAATACATTAATAAAAGAAAGAACAAGAACCATATGATCCTCTCAATAGATGCAGAAAAAGCATTTGACAAAGTACAGCATTCTTTCTTGATCAAAACTCTTCAGAGTATGGGGATAGAGGGTGCATACCTCAATATCATAAAAGCCATCTATTAAAAGCCCACAGTGAAAATCATTCTCAATGGGGAAAAACTGAGAGCTTTCCCCTGAAGGTCAGGAACACGGCAGGGATGTCCACTATCACCACTGCTATTCAACATAGTATTAGAAGTCCTAGCCACAGCAATCAGACAACAAAAAGAAATCAAAGGCATCCAAATTGCCAAAGAAGAAGTCAAACTCTCACTCTTTGCAGATGATATGAAACTTTATGTGGAAAACCCAAAAGACTCCACCCCAAAACTGCTAGAACTCATACAGGAATTCAGTAAAGTGGCAGGAAGTAAAATCAATGCA
>NW_027894303.1:0-240 GCF_054177405.1 Leptonychotes weddellii | reverse complement strand
TGGTTGGTTTTGAGGTACGAAGCGGGGAGCCGTGAATCCGTGGGCAGATATCGGAGGATAAACAGCAGCGGGACATGCCTGGCCGTGGGGATCCTACACCGCCGGTGAGTGACAGCCTCGCCCGCTGCGGAGGGGGCACAGACTCACAGACTGATAGCAGCAGGGAAAGGACTTTAGGGCAGCCCCCGGGGCGGAAACCTGGAGCTGTGGGGTCGCGCGTGCAAACTGGGAGCGGCTGGC
>NW_027894302.1:0-240 GCF_054177405.1 Leptonychotes weddellii | reverse complement strand
TTAAATGAAAGGAAATATTTTGAAGTGGGTATAAATATTAATTCTTTTTGACAGATGACAAAAGTGAAGCTCTAGCAGCCTAAATTCCTCATCCAAGGACTCCAACCTGCGAAGTTTCATGGGTGGGACTCGAAGCCAGATTTCAGCCTCGAAGCTTCAGAGCTCTTTCTGCTACACTTGGCCCTTCTCACCTCCGTCATTTCCCTGCATGTTTCATTTGCAGATATTTTCCTGAAATCA
>NW_027894301.1:0-240 GCF_054177405.1 Leptonychotes weddellii | reverse complement strand
GCCATTCATCAAAGAGACTGTCCTTTCCCCACTGTGTATTTTTGCCTTTTAATGGTGTCTTTTAATGATCAGAAGTTTCTCATTTTGATGAAATCTAATTTATCAGTTTTTTTATTTTGTAATTTTTTTGGGGGGGCTTAAAAACTTTTCCTACTCCAAGTTATAGAGATATTCTTTCCTCCAGTTGTATTATGGTTTTAACCTTTACATTTAGATCCATGATCCATCTCTAATTAATTT
>NW_027894300.1:0-240 GCF_054177405.1 Leptonychotes weddellii | reverse complement strand
GTGTGTGGGCGAGTCAGGATTGCAGGCCGTCCCGCGGCACGGCACTTCACAGTTTAGAGTGCCTCCCGCCCCTGATCTCATTGGAGCAGTGGCCACAGCCCTGCCCATGGCCACCGATGCCCCCATTTCCCACATGAAGAAACCGAGGCTCGGAGCAGCGACGGGGCCCTCGGAAGGCCGCCCCGGCAGCGGGTGGCGGCGACACTAGACGCGGACCCCCCAGCGGCCCGGCGGGCTCCC
>NW_027894299.1:0-240 GCF_054177405.1 Leptonychotes weddellii | reverse complement strand
TGCTCCCAGGAGGAGAACTAGACTTTACTAAAATAGTCCATCCAAGTCACAAAACAACCAACATGGAAACAGCAAGCCTTAGTGTGGGGGGTGGGGAGAACTGGCACCAATAGTTGCTTTACTATATTATCTAAAATGTCCAGATTTTAACCAAATACCATGAGACATGCAAAGAACCCGGTAAGCGTTATCGACAGGGGAAAAACAGGCAACAGAAACTACTCTCTATGATGCTATAAT
>NW_027894298.1:0-240 GCF_054177405.1 Leptonychotes weddellii | reverse complement strand
TTTGTCTTTGGACAGCCTGTGCTGGGCTCTTTCCACCCTCTGGGGCCCGACCCTCTGCTTCTGGATGCCAAAAGGGGTGACCATTTTGGCCGGGGCAGTACTCTGGCGGGGCCCTTTGCTTACTTCAGGACGTAGCTCTCAGGGGGCTAACTAGTCTTACCTGTACTCAGGGTAGTTCAAGAAAGCAGCTACAGAAGCCCGGGAACAGTGTTCCAGGCCTGCTTCTTCTTGGATGCTCAA
>NW_027894297.1:0-240 GCF_054177405.1 Leptonychotes weddellii | reverse complement strand
CGCTTCATTCTTCCCCTCCTGCTACCTTCTTCTTCTTCTTTTTTTTTTTCTTAACATATATTGCATTATTTGTTTCAAAGGTAGCTATGGGGTTTCTAACATGCTTGGAGGCTTTGCTTTAAGAGATTCAACTGAACATAAAAAGAAAAAAAGTATTACTAAAATAAATAAATAAATAAATAAATAAATAAATAAATAAGAGATTCAACTTTTTTCTGTCAAGGCCTACCAAGGGAGCTT
>NW_027894296.1:0-240 GCF_054177405.1 Leptonychotes weddellii | reverse complement strand
GAGTGTTATAGAACAAAGCAAGTGAATAACTCTGTTACTGTCATGAGAATTGGGAATTTTAGTATAGTTTAATATACTGGTCAGTATATTGCTGACCAAAGACAGGGAAAAAATCTGAGCAATAACAGTAATAACTATCATGGATTTTAAACACATAAAATACGTTTAAATCCATGAGTTTATAATGACTCTCAAACACCTCACAGGGTCACCTCTGGAGGATGCTAGGAAAATAAGCTT
>NW_027894295.1:0-240 GCF_054177405.1 Leptonychotes weddellii | reverse complement strand
ATTGACAATGATGGATTAGCAACTCAGTTCTACGGCATCATTTAGTCCATATTCTAAGTTCAAAGGATCAGCTGATGTGGTACTTGGCAAGCTGTCTAGGGGCTTGCTGATACCTGTCATTTCAAGCAGGACCAGTGATAAAAATCACACCTCACCCTCCTCACCTCTCCAACCTCTGCTTCAATTGAGTGTGGTTCAACCTTACTCTTTTCTCCTCTACTTTTTGGGGTGTTACATGCT
>NW_027894294.1:0-240 GCF_054177405.1 Leptonychotes weddellii | reverse complement strand
GGGGCAATGTAATGTGTTTGCACTTGCTCTCCCAAGGCTGCGCTAGAATGTTCCTGGGAAATTAACACTCAGCAAAAAAAAAAAAAAAAAAGTTTCTACACTCCTAGGAAGACAAATCTGAAGATCAACTAATCTGTTTCTCTTACTAGCATCTTGGTGGCAGCTCAGGACATGTGCTGCCCACCCTTTCTTTTCTCCCTTCTCTGGAAACCAACTGCCTTGGAGTTACTTGTCAAAGTT
>NW_027894293.1:0-1563 GCF_054177405.1 Leptonychotes weddellii | reverse complement strand
TTCCCCTTCCCTTCCCTTCCCCTTTCTCTTTCCCTTTCCCTTTCCCTTTCCCTTTCCTTTCCTTTCCTTCTAGAGCAAATGCTTGCATGGGAACCGGGGGTGGGGAAGGGAGAGAGGGAGAGAGAGAATATTAAGCAGGCTCCAGCTACAGTATGGAGCCAGCACAGGTCTCAATCTTATGACAGTGAGATCATGACCTGAACCAAAATCAAGAGTCAGACGCTTAACCGACTGAGCCACCCAAGTGCCCCTAATCTGAGCTTATCTTTCTTAAAATTAATCTTACTCTATTTTTTACAAATTTTAAAAACTCATGAAACAAACATAATAAAATTCTTTTTAATGACTAGTTTAAGCCAATATAAGATTTGATTTTTCTAAATATGAGCTTGGTAGATTTAAGAAGAGGTTATAAATAGGGATGCCTCGGTGGCTCAGTCATTAAGCGTCTGCCTTCTGCTCAGGTCGTGATCCCAGGGTCCTGGGATCGAGTCCCGCATCGGGCTCCCTGCTCCGCGGGGAGCCTGCTTCTCCCTCTCCCACTCCCCCTGCTTGTGTTCCTGCTCTCACTGTGTCTCCCTCTGTCAAGTGAATGAATAAAATCTTTAAAAAAAAGAAGAGGTTATAAATAGATTTTAATTAATGTTATTTCTAATATGAAAATTTATTGACAGTGTTGAATAGTAATGCTATTATAACCATAAGCACAAGGAACATGGAAAATGGATTGTAAGATACAATTTTATACAAGACTTTGAAGAAATATTTTCTTACTACTTTCATGACCAGGATTAATTTTAACTTCAGCAATTACAAAGTAGTATAAATATGTGTTGGCTTCTCTACCTCTCTTATAGAGAGGTAAAGAACATAAAGAATATTGTTTTTAAAACTAAAAATGATATATATCTCATTAATTTGAAACCTATGCTGTTTTTTTCCTGCACAAATCTGCAAGTGTGGGTCAAATTTGAGACAAGCACAGTGTATTTCATTTTCAATCAAGATGAGATGATTTCTCTTGATGATTGCTAAATAAGAAAAGTTTGCTCAGACATGCTGAAGGTTGAAAACCGCTGTAAAATATTCACTGTCCTGTAAGTGATTGGACTTTTTTTGATCACACTGTTGCACAAGTGCAGTGAATGACTCGAGGCTATACTTCTCATCCCTGACCTTATTGTTTATTAATTATTTATTTAATTTTTCAATTATATATAAATTTATTAATTTTATAAATAAATAAATTAATTAATAATAAACCTTATTGTTTATTGACTTAGATTTAGAATTTCCCTTTTTTTTTAGATTTTATTTATTTATTTGATAGAGACATAGAGCACAGATAGGCTTCTGTATGGATATGCAGCCAATGCTTATATTTTCAGCCCCATACTTTACCTGTGATTTACTATATGTGGTGACATTGACTCCTAAATTTTTATGGGGCTTATGGTATAAATTGGTTTACTTTTCTCCTCTTTATCACCCTCTATTGCAGGTTTTTGGTGTTCAGCTTTCTCAGCTATGAGAAATCCTCCATTCATTTTCCATCGTCCAGTA
>NW_027894292.1:0-240 GCF_054177405.1 Leptonychotes weddellii | reverse complement strand
TTAAGGAGGGCACGTGTGGTGATGAGCACTGGGTGTTATACGCAACTAATGAATTGTTGAACACAACATCAAAAATTAATGATGTACTATATGCTGGCTAATTGAACATAATAATAAAAAAATATTAAAAAAAGAAAAAAAAAGAGTTGTGCAGTAAATAAAAAATCAACTGCCATTCAAATCGATAGCTATTTTTACAAGCTTTTAACAATGGAAGTACCATTTTACATCAGCAAATGC
>NW_027894291.1:0-240 GCF_054177405.1 Leptonychotes weddellii | reverse complement strand
CATTTTTGCATATATACCAAATACATTTATACACATACAGATTTATTTTTCTTTTTTACAATCATGGATAGAATCATCCTTTATTAGTTGTTGTGTGAAATGCTTTCTTCATTTAAAAATATGATATGGAAATCTTTCCATTTCATTTTAGATAGATATTTAACCAGCTCCCAATTGGTGGACATTTAGTATGTTGAAATAGCTCACTATTATAAACAAGTCTCAAGTGAATGTGCATTG
>NW_027894290.1:0-240 GCF_054177405.1 Leptonychotes weddellii | reverse complement strand
TTGTAATACAAGACACTTGGTGAAGACCACATAAGTCATATTTTTAAATGATGTGCTTTGATCTATTTTAAGTATGCCAAAATTTGCAAATATGATAACTAAAATACTAGTTAAGTAGTATTCCATATATTAAGAAGTTAGCATGAAATTAAGTAAACATAACTACTATTATTGTTCACTTTACTTTTCTTGAGATGCTTAACACTGTGTGTGATTTTCGATCCTAAGTTTTTGTCCTTT
>NW_027894289.1:0-240 GCF_054177405.1 Leptonychotes weddellii | reverse complement strand
TTGCTTTTTTGCATATCCAGTTGGATATGGACATCCAGATGTCCAGTTGTTCCAGCACCATTTGTTGGAAAGACTATCCTTTCTCCACTCAACTGCCTTGGAACCTGAAAATAAGTTGTTCCTATCTCTTTCCTTCTGGACTTTCTATTCTGTTTCTTTGATCTGTTTGTCTAAATTTATACTAACATCACAAAGTCTTCAAAGTGTAGCTTCATAAGTCTTGTAATCTGGTAGTGTTAG
>NW_027894288.1:0-240 GCF_054177405.1 Leptonychotes weddellii | reverse complement strand
TAATTTAAAGTAATTTAATCTATGATATTTTGAGGGCTATGTATATTTGGTAAACTTAGAAAGAACACAGACCTCAGAGACACACTCAGGTCTGTATCTGGTTCTAATATTTACTATGACATTGAGCAAGTTACTTCTTTTTTGACTATTTTATTTATCTGAGATAGAGGCCGACAGAGAGTTGGGCACAGGTAGGGGGAGGGACAGAGGGAGAAGCAGACTCCCCGCTGAGCAGGGAAC
>NW_027894287.1:0-240 GCF_054177405.1 Leptonychotes weddellii | reverse complement strand
CTCCTTGCCTTTTACCACCATAAAATTGGTGTCTAGTTATCCTATAGGGATGAATAGTTTTGTTTTCTCTTCTGGTAGATCTGCGGTTTTTAGAAGCTGTTAGTTGGTTGTTATTATCTGACAGGAAGAGTGAACTCTAGGCAGAGTTAATCTTAGTAGGAAAATTTGGAGTCTGCACACAAGTGAGAAAGTTCCCTGAAGGAAAAACTATTATACAAATACGATGATGATGGTGACATG
>NW_027894286.1:0-240 GCF_054177405.1 Leptonychotes weddellii | reverse complement strand
GGGAGATCTGGGATCTGGTGAGGTCCCAACTCCTGGTTTGTACACGGCTGTCTACTCCTTGCATCCTCACACAGCAGAGAGCAGAGAGAGACAGCAAGCTCTTTTGTGTCTCCTGTCATAAGGGCATCCTCATGACCTAGTTACCTCCATCTCCAAATATCATCACATTGGGTACTGGAGTTCTGACATATAAATTTTTGGGGGGGGAGTACATTCAGTCCTTAGAAACTTTTCTCTTGT
>NW_027894285.1:0-240 GCF_054177405.1 Leptonychotes weddellii | reverse complement strand
CTGGGTTTTGTTACATGAATGGTAAACAAAAATTAGTCCAGTGCATTACACAATATAATGTACTGTGAATAAAGACTAGATACTCTATTTTAGACACTACTTCAACATACCGGTTATTAAATTTTATGTAACCAAAAAGAAGAGCAAAGTGAACATCTTAAAATACTGTTTACGAGTAGGGGAGAAACACTTGCTAAAGGTGTTCTTTGAATTATCTGCAGCATTTGTACTGAAAATTCT
>NW_027894284.1:0-240 GCF_054177405.1 Leptonychotes weddellii | reverse complement strand
TTCAATAAGATGGGGTCTTTGTTAAAAGAGAGTGAGGAGACTAGCCAAGGCTTAGTGGAATAGCATGTATAATTTCCAGGACAAATCTCATGGGTGAAAAAGTGTCAATTAATTTCTTCTATAGCTGAATGTAACTTTTGAGAATCTCATTTCATTAGGTAGTAGAAACTTGTATTCATTAATTAAGAGTTTCCTCTGATACTTTAGGTATACTTTTTCTCCAGGGTCAGATCCAAATTC
>NW_027894283.1:0-240 GCF_054177405.1 Leptonychotes weddellii | reverse complement strand
GGCATTAAAAAAAAAAAAAAAAAGGAAGGAGAAGTAGAAAGAAAAGGGAAAGAGATAGTGTAAGGAAAAGAAGAAGGGGGAGGGGAGAAGGTGGTAAATGTGCTTTATAAATCAATTGCAAAATTTTTATGCTTTTTTTTATTCTTATGTTAATCCCCTACATTACATCATTAGTTTTAGATGTAGTGTTCCATGATTCATTGTTTGCGTATAACACCCAGTGCTCCATGCAGAATGTGC
>NW_027894282.1:0-1563 GCF_054177405.1 Leptonychotes weddellii | reverse complement strand
CCTCATAACACCAGCTAGGCCCTCATGGTCCTGGAAACTTGCTTCCAAATTCCTGAGAGCCTTGTGCTATCCCTCACCCCCTCCACACTTGAAAGCATATAATCAATCACTGCTCACAACTTCAGTTCAGCTCTTTCGACCCACGGGTCCTCTCCCCGAACTTTAACTACATTTTTTGCACCACAGCTGCCTCAACAGTTCTTTCTTCATCATTCACTCCTGAACCCCAACATTTCCATCAGAAATGTCTCAAGAATTCCTTCTTCACCATTGGCTCCGCTCCCACATCCCAACAGTTTGCACTGACCAGGAGGGCGCTCACCTCTGTGTAGTTGATAGAGTTGACTTCTGGGAGCGAAACTTTCCAGTCCGTCAGCCCTCCATCCCATAGGTTTTTCTTTTACTCCGCACTCACGTCACAGAGAAGGAAAGGTCAGGTCTTGGGTCCAGCTTGTGACATTAACACCCTCTTTCATCTTAGGGAGCATTGTGAACTCTGCCAGTGGCCACTTGGTAACTGTCGTATTTATTGCAGGGACTGCTGACATTCAGGGATGTGGCCATCGAATTCTCCCAGGAGGAGTGGGGATGCCTGAACCACACTCAGCGGGAATTGTACAGGGATGTGATGTTAGAGAACTACGGACACCTCCTCTTCCTGGGTGAGGATGACTCCTTCCAGATTTCCTAAACCCCACTCTGGGATTTCTTCCCTCCTGTGTAGACTGTCTCTTGGAAGATTCCTCTTTGAATGACTGGAATTCAGATCCAGGCAGAAAGGGAAATAAGTAGGGGTTTCTGATGTCGTGAAACACCTTCATGGTGTTTCCTTTTCAGCCTTAGCTTCCCCTTCCTCAAAGTAACATCATCACTTCTGTAGATGAGTGGCAATTCTAAACACTTAGTGGCATAGAAGGGTACTGCTCACATCTTAAACTGACATTTCCAGTTCTTATGTCTACTACTTGGAAGTGGAGATTAGGATGTGAACATTGGAAATGCCTCCTGTGTGTGTGTGTGTGTGTTTTAAGATGTTACTTATTTATTTGACAGAGACAGATAGTGAGAGCAGCAACACAAGCAGGGGGAGGGGGAGAGGGAGAAGCAGGCTTCCCGCAGAGCAGGGAGCCCGATGCGGGGCTCGATCCCAGGACCCTGGGATCATAAACGAGCCGAAGGCAGACACTTAATGACTGAGCCACCCAGGCGCCCCTCCTGTGTGCTCTAAAGGGACTGTTGGGCAACAGCTTTTGGGAAACCATTTTCTAGAATTCTACAATGTCCTCTCTTCTGTACTGAACACAATCCTGATGGAAAGTTAGAATCTACAGCAATACTCATTTTCCTTTTTCCTCATAAGCAGGTCTCATTCTTTCAAAGCCAGACCTGATGATGTTTTTGGAGCAAGAGAAGCAGCTCTGGGATGTGAAGAGAAAGGAGACAGTAGCCTTTTATCCAGGTAGGTGGGAATGAATGAGGCAGATGACAGGGGAGGTCCAAATCTGAAGGAGGAAGGTAGGTGTGGTTCGAGTAGCTCTCCTTGAATGAAAATCAGTTGGAGGC
>NW_027894281.1:0-240 GCF_054177405.1 Leptonychotes weddellii | reverse complement strand
GGTCATAGGGACAGGCAAACTCTCCCTTGGGTAGGGGCCATCCAGCCAGCCCTCAGGGAAAGCTGGGGTGATGCTGCAGGAGGGTAAGCCTCCCCCCTTCAGAGCTCTCCCACCTCTTTTCAAAGCTCTCCCCAGGAAAACGCTCCTTTCTTCCCGATGGTATCCATCTGTTGATGGGCGGTAACTAAGAGGGAGCCCCCCTCTGAGTCCCACGCTAATACCCCGGGCACTCAAGCCTGG
>NW_027894280.1:0-240 GCF_054177405.1 Leptonychotes weddellii | reverse complement strand
GGGCAGAGGGAGAAGCAGACCCCCTGCCGAGCAGGGAGCCCGATGCGGGACTCGATCCCGGGACTCCAGGATCATGACCTGAGCCGAAGGCAGTCGCCTAACCGACTGAGCCACCCAGGTGCCCCATTTTGGAGTTTTTTATGTCTCCTCAGCACACATAGTATAACTGACATCTACAGAGAAGCAAATAATGGAGAAAGTGGACACCAAACCGAGTTTAAATACAGAAAACGAGGGAAT
>NW_027894279.1:0-240 GCF_054177405.1 Leptonychotes weddellii | reverse complement strand
TTAAGCATGTCACATTACTAATGATCTAATCATTTTGAGTCTTTTTTTTAAAGATTTTATTTATTTATTTGAGAGAAAGAGAGAGCACAAGCAAGGGGAGTGGCAGAGGGAGAGGGAGAAACAGGCTCCCCGCAGAGCAGGGAGCTGACTCGGGGCTCAATCCCAGGACTCCAGGATCATGACCTGAGCCAAAGGCAGATGCTTAACCTACTGAGCTGAAGGCAGATGCTTAACCAAGCG
>NW_027894278.1:0-240 GCF_054177405.1 Leptonychotes weddellii | reverse complement strand
GGGTTCCCTGCTCAGCGGGGAGTCTGCTTCTCCCTCTGTCCCCCCCTACCTGTGCCCAACTCTCTGTCGGCCTCTATCTCAGATAAATAAAATAGTCAAAAAAGAAGTAACTTGCTCAATGTCATAGTAAATATTAGAACCAGATACAGACCTGAGTGTGTCTCTGAGGTCTGTGTTCTTTCTAAGTTTACCAAATATATACATAGCCCTCAAAATATCATAGATTAAATTACTTTAGCC
>NW_027894277.1:0-240 GCF_054177405.1 Leptonychotes weddellii | reverse complement strand
TGAAAGTGTCTTATAATTTCTAAATCATGCTTTGCCTTATACTGTTCTACCAATCTGGAATGATCTATGTCACCTGCCACTTTATTCCATGTCGAATTTAGACAATTTCAAATGTCACTTGTTTAATAAAAACTTTTGTAATCCTATTAAATATAATTATGTCCATCTCTGCATTTGGTTTATACCTCTATTGAGTACTTTTAAGTTATCTTGTCTTGTAGGTACCAGTGAACTTTATTG
>NW_027894276.1:0-240 GCF_054177405.1 Leptonychotes weddellii | reverse complement strand
TACCATACTGTCTTGATGATGACAGCTTTGTAATAGAGCTGGAAGTCCGGAATTGTGATGTCACTGGCCTTGCTTTTCTTTTTCAACATTCCTCTGGCTATTCGGGGTCTTTTCTGGTTCCATACAAATTTTAGGATTATTTTTTCCACTTCTTTGAAAAAAGTTGATGGTATTTTGATAAGGATTGCGTTAAATGTGTAGATTGCTCTAGGTAGCATAGACATTTTCACAATATTTGTT
>NW_027894275.1:0-240 GCF_054177405.1 Leptonychotes weddellii | reverse complement strand
GATGGATAGATGGATGGACGGACAGGTGGATGGGTGGGTGGATAGATGGTTGGACAGGTGGATGGACAGATGGATGGGTGGATGGATGGACGGGTGGATGGACAGATGGACAGGCAGCTGGATGGATGGATGATTGGATGTGTCAGCATATGACCAGCTGGTCCAAATCCCATTTAACATAGATGGTCTATGGCCTGGGGTCCTGAAAACAGCCTGTGCTGGTGGCCTTCACCTGGGCCT
>NW_027894274.1:0-240 GCF_054177405.1 Leptonychotes weddellii | reverse complement strand
TGACGGCAGAGAGGGGTGGAACAGAACACGTGCGAACACGTGGGCAAGCGGCGTGTCCAGTTACTGCGTCTGTAGATCTGCACACGCACGACATCCCCTCCCAGAGCCTTCCCTGCAAACCCCGGGGCTGCCGGGCAGGAAGGAGACGCGGCTCTGTACAGCCCTTAGCATCTCTGAATTCTGACCCAGGGATTTATTATTTACTCAGAAACATCAGCTCGGAAACCTTCTGAAGTCGTC
>NW_027894273.1:0-240 GCF_054177405.1 Leptonychotes weddellii | reverse complement strand
GAAGGAAAACCATAAAAAAGACAGTACCATGATAGTGCTACGAACAAGCAAACTACATTTTAACAGACAACTCTAGAATAAACAATTTGGAAGTTGGGGAAGTAAATGGCCTGAAATCAAAGGGGAAAAAAATATACACTTAGTGAAAGAAATGAGATGAGAGATAATAAACCTTGAATAATGGCAAAGGCAGTAATGTTGGCGAGAAAGCTATAGTTTTAGATAACTAAGAGCAAAAAT
>NW_027894272.1:0-240 GCF_054177405.1 Leptonychotes weddellii | reverse complement strand
GGGGCGAGGGAGGTGGGCTCCCCACCTCAGGGGGATGAGGGGACATGGAGCCTGCGGAGAGCCCACACCTGGCTGGGGGAGAGGCAGCATAGAGGGAGGCCCGATCAAGAAAGACCTCGTCAAACTCAACACCCAAAGAACAAAGAATCCAATCAAGAAATGGGCAGAAGACATGAACAGACATTTTTCCAAAGAAGACATCCAAATGGCCAACAGACACATGAAAAAGTGCTCAGCATC
>NW_027894271.1:0-1563 GCF_054177405.1 Leptonychotes weddellii | reverse complement strand
CCTTGCATGGTGAATAAATCCCAGGGCCAGAGCACCTAGAAAAGCAGACAGGGGTGAGCATGAGACTCGCAGCTTCTTCACCTCTGTGGCTCAGGCTGGCATCTTCTGCACAGGGCCCGAGGGCACGGAGCAGGCCCCTTCCCGAACCCCAGCCTGGCCTGGGAGTGTGAGGCCCCTAGCCCCCAACAGGGCTGGCCAGGTCTTCCCTCAGCTCTAAGGCTGGGGGAGGGGGGGAAGGCACTGGGCTTCCTGCAAGCCCCTCCCTCCGCTTTCCAGGGTCCAGCCCACCCCTCCTTTGAGGCCTCACTCTCAGGAGTCTCCCCGTTGCCCCTTCCCTGGTTCACCGGCCCCTCTGGATTCCCACAGCCCTTGGTCTGTCCCTCTCGTTAGTCACTTGTCACTTTGTATGTGCCATGACTTCGGCTTGGCTCTGTCACGGTTTATTTTTATCATTCTGTTTGGTTTTTTGTTGTTTTTTTTTTTTCTGCTGCTTCTTTTTTTTTTTTTCCCAGCCTTTTGTGAAGGAAATTTCCAAAACTACAGCAAAGTGGAATAACTGTACAATGAACAGTCTTGTCTCCAGTACCTGGATTTTACAGTTAATATTTAGTATCTGACCATATTTTTTATCGTTGATCCATCTAGTGCACTTGTTCTCTCTCTCTCCCTCTCTCTCCATCAATCCATCATATTTCTGTTACATTTCGAAGTAAATTATAGGCATCTCAAAACCTTCATTCTGTATATGTTGACTAGGGACCAACTTTTGCTAAGAATTCTTTTCATAAATACAGTCAACTTCAGTGTATCATTACACGAGTTCAGACAAATGAATGCAACACATGTGTGACCTCAACCTCTCTGTAGACACAGAGCATTACAGTACCCTCTGAAATCTCCTCAATCCCTTGACAGACAAAAGCTGCCTCAGGAACCCGAACGAGATTAGTGTTCTGATTTTCCTTCCATAGCCTAGTTTGCTGTGCAAAAACATCTCCTAATGGACTCAGGTGGATCAACACTGTGTTTGGTTGATGCACTAGGCTCGGTGGTTTGGAGATTCATCCCTCCTGTGTGTGTGCTAGGTGGACTTGGATTTTTGTATCAGGGACGATGGCTGGAGGGGGCACCTTGTCATTCTTTTTCCTGTCTGTGACTGGCCCAGAGAGAGTGTCTACGAGAAGCCCAACAGTCAGGGCACATCCGTGGTGGCACATGGTAGGACCCAGGACAAAGGAGGGCTTTCCTAGAGATCCAGTGAGCAGGTCCTGTGGGGTGGCCAGGAAACTCACTGTGTGCAGAGGGCAGGGCAGGCTGTGTGGGGCAGGAGGACCCAAAGGGGGAAGGCAGGACCCACAGTGCAGTGCAGAGACACTTTACCACCAGCTTAGGTAGCTGCTGTCCCGCTACGATGATCAAGTTCCCCTTTCATCCCATCCTCTGTCTCCCAGAGATACCTACCACAGACAGTTCATCGTGTGTATATATACATAGCTATCTACATATGCTTTTCAAGGATATTTTACATTAATGGGATCATGCAGTACATAACATTTTCCAACC
>NW_027894270.1:0-240 GCF_054177405.1 Leptonychotes weddellii | reverse complement strand
CACCCTCTCCACATCATTAGTTTTTGATGTAGTGATCCACTGCCCATGTTTTAAGTAGATTATTTGCTTTTGGAGTGTTGAGTTTTATAAGTTCTTTATATATTTTGGATACTAAATCTTAATTGGATATGTCATTTGCAAACATTTCTCCCATTCCATAGGTTGCCTTTTAGTTTCATTGATTGTTTCCTTTGCTGTGTGGAAGTTTCTATTTTGATGTAGTTCTAATAGTTTATTTTT
>NW_027894269.1:0-240 GCF_054177405.1 Leptonychotes weddellii | reverse complement strand
GACGGCGCAGGGCACGTGACACCAACAGCACGCGACGGCCCCAAAGTGCGACGGCGCAGGGCACGTGACACCAACAGCACGCGACGGCCCCAAAGTGCGACGGCGCAGGGCACGTGACACCAACAGCACGCGACGGCCCCAAAGTGCGACGGCGCAGGGCACGTGACACCAACAGCACGCGACGGCCCCAAAACGCTAAGGCCGCCCGGCGCTCCATGGGCGACAGCACCTAAGAGCACG
>NW_027894268.1:0-240 GCF_054177405.1 Leptonychotes weddellii | reverse complement strand
GAGCTGAAACCAGAGTCAGATACTTAACCAACTGAGCCACGTAGGTGCCCCACTAATGAGGTTTTTTGTTTGTTTGTTTGTTTGTCTATTTATTTTTATTTTTTTGTACTAAGCCTTTGGAATCCAGTGGCTTTTACTTTTATTGTGGTATAAAGTATATGTGACTTAAAATTTACCATTTTAACCATTTTTAAGTATATGGTTCAGTGGCCTTCAAGGCAGTGCCCAGCACAAGCTTGG
>NW_027894267.1:0-240 GCF_054177405.1 Leptonychotes weddellii | reverse complement strand
GGCCGGTGGTGAGAGGTTATCCTGGGGCTGGGGGCGTGTTTGTCCGCTCCCCAGGATTGCCTTTCCACCAAGAGCACGGGGTCCCGGCCCCTCCCGTGAGGCTGCCCAGTGTGTCCGTCTGCAGGCAGGCAAGTGTGCGCCGGGCTGTGTGGACCGGCCTCCGGCCTGCTCACCGTGCTGGCCTCAGGCCATCAGCCCATGCCCGTTCGTCTGCTGCATTCTCAGAGGCTGGGAAGGGGC
>NW_027894266.1:0-240 GCF_054177405.1 Leptonychotes weddellii | reverse complement strand
GGAAGGATGACCAATGTTCATCAAGAAATACATGCAATGTTATGACCAATGTTCATGCAAGAGATGTAAGGTTAAAATGAGGATTGCAGGGGTTTTATCCACTTTATGTCTTCTGTTAGACAAAAAATTACTGCCATTGAACACCTTAACATGATTTAGTGTGCTCACATGTGTACTCTGTCTCTGTATCTCTGTCTCTTGTGTCTCTCTCTATATATATATTTAAACACATATATATGT
>NW_027894265.1:0-240 GCF_054177405.1 Leptonychotes weddellii | reverse complement strand
ATCTAGTGACAGCCTACAAAAGATGCTAAGTATGGTTTGGGTTTTTGGTTGGGGGGTTTTTTGTTTTTGTTTTTGTTTTTTAGTTTTCATTACTCTCATTCTTTGATTCCTTCCACAGAGCCCAAATCACTAATTCAAAACTTCTTACCGCACTTGGAATTCTTAAATGTCAGGATTTTAAATAAGGCAGAAAAGCTCAACAATTCCTCTTAATTAATCTAAATAGCATGTTTTCCTTTT
>NW_027894264.1:0-240 GCF_054177405.1 Leptonychotes weddellii | reverse complement strand
CCTGGTAATTTTCTCATTTAAATTTCTAACTTTTCATATGTGATGATTTTTCTCTTTATTAATGTTTCATGATAACATGTTTTTCTAGTATTTGAACTTAAATGAGTTCTGCAGAGTGTGTGGTTTCTGCTCAACGCTTCCTTGCACATCCTTGAAGAGGGAAAGAACTGTTTACATCAGTTGTAGTTTTTTTTTTTTTTCCATGCAAAACGTGCCCTCTTTAATACCCATCACCAGGCT
>NW_027894263.1:0-240 GCF_054177405.1 Leptonychotes weddellii | reverse complement strand
TCTCTCCCATTCTCTCTCTCAAATGAATAAATAAAATCTTTAAAAAAAAAAAAGGAAGTTCTCAGCTCTTATATATTTAAATAGACATTCTGCCTCTTTCTCCTTCTCTTCTTTTTCTAGAACACCGATTATTCTAATATTTCTGATCAAATCCAAAGCTCTTGCAGTTTCTTAAAAAAAAACAAAACTTAGTTTTTCTTCTTTTTAAACTGAATACATCTATATTCCTATCCTCCAAGT
>NW_027894262.1:0-240 GCF_054177405.1 Leptonychotes weddellii | reverse complement strand
GGATAGGAAAATACACAAGTGTGTACTTTCACTAAGCTCTTACTATAATGTAACATTTCCTTTTATTATGTACATAGCCAACAAACCCCAGTAATATTGGCAGTATCTGTGAATTTGTCACCAACTTATAGATATTTTTATAACATACTACAGTGGTTGCAGACATTTCAAAATATCATTTATACTAATTACTACTTCAAAATTATGATAGATATTATTCCTGAATAATATGCTGACCTT
>NW_027894261.1:0-240 GCF_054177405.1 Leptonychotes weddellii | reverse complement strand
AGTGAAGTGTGCTTTCTGGTGACCAGCCTTGCCAATTAACCGGGTGCCCTGTGCTCTGGTGGAACTCTATGTCACCGTATGCCATTTTGAGATGGACCCAGTGCTCTCTTCGCTCAGAGGTTCTACAAGCTGAGTGTATGCAATGCCTAAAATGTCTCAGAGCAGTTGAATGTGCCTCAGCTCAGATTTTTCACTCCAAGCTCTAGATTAAGGAAGCCAACTTTGGACAGAACAAAACCT
>NW_027894260.1:0-1563 GCF_054177405.1 Leptonychotes weddellii | reverse complement strand
AACAATTTTTTTGTAAAATTCTGTTACCCATCTCAATGAACATTTATTAATTCACAGAAGAGTTATGAAATCCAACCATATACAAGGAAATGCACATCCCTTGCTTCAAAGACAGGTAAATATACAATTACAATATAATGTCATTTGTGGGGACAAAACTGCTATGGATCTCTTTGTAGGAGCTGTGGAATCAAGGACCATACACCAAGGGACCTAGGAAAAGTCTTGCCTACCCATGCATCGGGTAACGGGCACACTCACTACATGTCCAGCTGTGGACCCAGCAATAGCCCATAAACTGATTCCAACCCCTTCCTCTCAGCCACAACTGGGAGCCCCTGGAAAACACTGTCTTAGGTAATCACCCATGGATGAGAGAGACTTTTTGGAAAACCAGATTTCCTGCAGAAAAGTTCCGGCACACCACCAGAGCAAAAAAAAATCAGGTTTGGACACATTGGAAAGGTAGTCGTTAAAGGCTACTTCAAAAGCAAAGACAGCAATGCCAAACTTCAAAGAATATAAAAAGTCAAGGATATATGACACCAAATCTTCCAGTAATTGATCTCAAACACATGGAGATCTGTAATTTATCCAAAAAAGAATTCAAAATAGCAGTTTTAAGGAAACTTAATGAGCTACAAGAAAACACAAAAAGCCAATTCAGGGGTGCCTGGGTGGCTCAGTCGGTTAAGTGTCTGACTCTTGATTTTGCCTCAGGTCATGAGATGCAGCTATGCATCCTGCTTACGCTCAGTGCAGAGTCTGCTTGTCTCTCTCCCTCTGCTATTCCCCCCACTCACACACATGCTCTCTCTAAAATAAATAAATAAAATCTTAAAAAAAAAAAAGCCAATTCAATAAAATGAGAAAAACACTATATGAATAAAACGAGAAGTTTAATAAAGCATTGGAAGGGCACCTGGGTCGCTCAGTCAGTTAAGTGTCTGACGCATGATTTCGGCTCAGGTCATGATCTCAGGGTCGTGGGATCGACCTCCGGGGCGGCTTGAGATTCTCTCACCCTCTCTCTGTCCCTCCCCTGACTTGCTCTCTTTCTCTCTCTCTCTCAAATAAATAAATAAAATCTTTTTTTGAAAAAGAGCTGGAAATAGTAAAAAAGATTTAAACAAAAATTCCGGAGCTGAATAATAGAGTGAATGAAATGCAGAAAAGCAATAGAAATCACTGACACTAAAATGGATCAAAAAAAAAATTCTGTGAATTTAAAATTTTCAAATTTTAAAACTTTCAAATTATCCAATCAAAGAGGTGAAAGATATATACACTAAAAACTACAAGTCTTTGATAAAAGAAAGAGCAGAGACACAAATAGGAAGATATCTCATTGTTTATGGATTGGAAAAATTAATATTACATATCCACATTATTCAAAGCCATCTACAGATTCAATGCAATTTTCCAGTGACATTTCTCACAGAAATAGGAAAAACAATCCTTAAATTTGTATGGAACAAAAAGACCCCAAACCGCCAAAGCAGTCCTGAGAAAGAACAACAAAGGTGGAAGCATCACACTTCCTGTTTTCAAACTGTTACAAAG
>NW_027894259.1:0-12972 GCF_054177405.1 Leptonychotes weddellii | reverse complement strand
CCCTGCCGTCTATCCTCCCGAATATCACCTCGGATTCACTTCTCCGCACGTCCTACCTTCCAAAAAGTGGTTGCTTTTCTGATGAGAGAGTTGTTGCTCTTCTTTTCTTCGATCTCCTGTTGGGTTTGTAGGTGTTCAGAATGGTTTGATCCCTATCCAGCTGAATTCCTGAGAGGAGACGAAATCCAGGTCTCCTACTCCTCCGCCATCTTGCTCTGCCCCCTGTTCTTTTCATTCTTTACTCCATTGTTTTATTCTTGTTCCTCAGAAGAGGAGGCATTTCTTCTGTCAACATTGGGTGATTTCTGGCAAGAATAAGAACTGTGACTGGGGATTGGCAATAAAGATGGTGGGCCCACTGGGCAAGCCACTCTGCTCTGTCTCAACTGCATCTGTTCACGTTAAGTCCAGGGGCTGGGGCCAGTCAGCATTTACTTAGTCATAGCGGCTGGAAAAGTTTTATCCTACAAGCTGTATTCAGTCATCCTGTGTATGGTTCACACACCATTAATAAGAAGACTCATTTCACCACTGAAATAATATCTACTAGTCTGAGAGAATGCAGGTCACTTCGATGAGCATCTTTAAGGAGTGAAGTGTAATCACAGATGTCTTCTATTTCCTGTTTTCATGGTCTAAGATCCCAGCATCAGTGTGAAGTCAGCCTGGAGGTGATGGAGCAGGAATAATGAAAAGGAAACCTGTGATGTTCCCTCCATATTTGTTTGTTGATTTTTGCTGTAGCCCTAGGGATGCCATTGAAAATACATTTTGGTCATCTTCATTCAGAAAGATGATGCCACTCCCTGTGCCTTTCAGCAACATATGCTGCATATGTTTTCTGGAAAGACTGACAATAGGTTGATGGCCTTATGATTTATTGTCCAAACTGGGACACTTTTGAGAGTGAAAAGGGGAGCTATTAATTAAGCCAGGACAATTGACCTAAACTGGGTTGTGTGGTCATCCTTGTCATAGGGAATGCAGGTGGCAACAGGGCATTTGAGCATCAGTCTGTTCCAAAACAGTCTTTGAGCATGGAGTGCTCGGATGAGGAAAACGTTACTAGTATTTTTTAAAATTTTTTAATTAACATATAATGTATTATTTGTTTTAGGGCTACAGGTCTGTGATTCATCAGTCTTACACAATTCACAGTGCTCACCATAGCACATACCCTCCCCAACTTCCATCCCCTAGCCACCCCATCCCTCCCACCCCCCTCCACTCCAGGAACCCTCAGTTTGTTTCCTGAGATTAAGAGTCTCTTATGGTTTATCTCCCTCTCTGGTTTCTTCTTGTTTCATTTTTCTCTCCCTTCCCCTATGATCCTCTGCCTTGTTTCTCAAATTCCACATATCAGTGAGATCATATGATAATTGTCTTTCTCTGATTGACTTATTTCGCTTAGCATAATATCCTCTAGTTCCATCCATGTCATTGCAAATGGCAAGATTTCATTTTTTGATGGCTGCATAATATTCCATTGTATAAGTATATGTATTTATACAATGGAATATTTTATATATACCACATCTTCTTTATCCATCGGTTACTAGTATTTTTTAAGGATAGGCACTCCTGGATACTGTCCTGTGTAATGGCACTTAGTTGTTACAATAACCATTTGAGATAGATCGTTTTCTCTCCTGCTTTTATAATACAAAATACAATAAAACTCTGTTTAACCAGGATGGGGTGACATTTTCAACATGTTTAAATTGATGGAAGCCATTATTTAAGCTTTGCCAATAGCTTCTTTAGGGGTAGAGATCTCCGTGTCTCCTGGGTAGAGAAGATCTCTGCTCCAGCAAGAACCTTTTGATCAATTGGTTTATATGCAGCAAGGTTAAGGCAGTTGGGTCCCCTTTGTTCTGGAGGAAGGAAGGAATTTTTTGTGCTTGGAAAAGGTAGCACTTTCAAATACCTTAGTTATGGAAAAATAAAAAACCAATTATAGGAAGAAGGGGGAAGTTTGAGTAGAATAGGTGCTGTGGACCCTTGAAAATCACTGAGACTGGGAGACTCTCCCTCCTCATCTTACAGAACTTGTTTTCCCACACATCTTATTTTAACAAAATTTTAGAGCTGTAGAAGAGTGGTAAGAATAATATAATTAACACTTGACATTTCTTCAGTTAGATTCACCAGCTCATATATTTTGCCACATTTGCTTTACCTCCTTTTCTTTTATTTATTTATTTAGCCATTTGAAAGAAAGTTGTGAAATAGAAGTCATTCAAACTGGTAAGGAAGAAGTAAAATTTCACTATTTGCAGATGCCATGAAAACCTTAAAGACTCCACCAAAATACCTACTAGAATTGATAAATGAATTCAGTAGTCACAGGATACAAAACCAATGTGTAGAAATCGGTTGCGTTCTTATATACTAATAATGAAGCAGTAGAAAGAGTATAATCCTAAGTAGAAAGTAGAAGAAAAAAAAAAGGGAAACAATCCCATTTACAGTTTCACCACAAATAAGATACCTAGGAATGCAGCTTGTAATCCAAAGAGGTGAAAGACCTGTACTCTGAAAACTATACAACACTGATGAAAGAAATTGAAGATGACACAAAAAAATGGAAAGAAATTCCATGCTCATGGATTGGAAGAACAAATATTATGAAAATGTCTATACTACCCAAAGCAATCTACAGATTTAATGCAATCCTTATCAAGATACCAACAGCATTTTTCATAGAAGTAGAACTAAAAATCATAAAATTTATATGGAACTGCAAAAGACCCTGAATAGCCAAAGCAGTTTTGAAGAAGAGAAGCAAAGCCAGCGGTATCATAATTCCAGACTTCGAGTTATATTACAAAGTTGTAATAATCAAAACAGCATGGTGCTGCACAAAAATAGACACATAGGTCAATGGAACAGAATAGAAACCTGGAAATAAACCCACAAATATATGGCCCATTAATCTTTGACAAAGCAGGAAAGAATATCCAGTGGGAAAAAGACAGTCTCTTCAGGAAATGGTGTTGGGAATACTGGCCAGCTACATGCACAAGAATGAAACTGGACCACTTTCTTACACCATACACAAAAATAAATTCAAAATGAATTAAAGACCTAAACATGAAACCTTAAAACAATAGATATCCTAGAAAAGAGCACAGGCAGTAAGGTCTCTGACATCAAGCATAGCAACATATTTCTAGATAAGTCTCCTGAGGCAAAGGAAACAAAAGTAAAAGTAAACTATTGACACTACATCAAAATAAAAAGCTTCTGCATAGCAAAAGAGACAAAACTAAAAGGCAACCTACAGAATGGGAGGAGATATTTGCAAGTGATATATCTGATAAAGGGTTAGTATCCAAAGTATACAAAGAACTTGTAAAACTCAATACCCAAAAAACACATAATCCAATTAAAAAATGGGCAGAAGACATGAACACACATTTCTCCAAAGAAGACATCTAGATGGCTAACAGACCCATGAAAAGATGCTCAACATCACTCATCATCAAGGGAATGCAAATCAAAACTACAATGAGATACAAACTCACACCTGTCAGAATGGCTAAAATCAACAACACAAGAAACAAGTGTTGGTGAGGATGTGGAGAAAGGGGAACCCTCTTGCACGGTTGGTGGGAATGCAAACTGGTGCAGCCACTCTGGTAAATAGTATGGAGGTTTCTCAAAAAATTAAAAAGAGAACTACCCTATGATCCAGTGATTGAGCTACAGGGTAATTATCCCCAAAATACAAAAACACTAATTCAAAGGGATACATGCACAACAATGTTCATAGCAGCATTATTTACAACAACGAAACTATGGAGGTAGCCCAAGTGTGTATCGATAGATGGACAGATAAAGAAAATGCAGTATATATATATATGTACACACACAATGGAATATTATTCAGCTATAAAAAATGAAATCTTGCCATTTGCAATGAATGGATGGAGCTAGAGAGTATAATTCTAAGTGAAACAAATCAGTTAGAGAAAGACAAATACCATAGGACTCCACTCATTTCAAAGGAGCAAAGGGGGAAAGAGAGAGAGAGAAGCCAAGAAACAGACTCTTTTTTTTTTTTTTTTAAAGATTTATTTGACACAGAGAGAGATAGCGAGAGCAGGAACACAAGCAGGGGGAGTGGGAGAGGGAGAAGCAGGCTTCCCGCCGAGCAGGGAGCCCGATGTGGGACTCGATCCCGGGACCCCAGGATCACGACCCGAGCCGAAGGCAGACGCTTAACGACTGAGCCACCCAGGTGCCCCCCAAGAAACAGACTCTTAACTACTGAGAACAAACTGATGGTTACCAGAGGGGAGGTTGGGGTGCGGAGATGGTAAAATAGGTGTTGGGGATTAAGGAGTGCACCTGTGATGAGCACCGGCTGATGTATGGAATTATTGAATCACCATCTTGTATACCTGAAACTATTATTACACTGTATGTTAACTATACTGGAATTAAAATAAATTTAAAAAAAGAAAGTAAGTTGCAAACGTTACCCCTCCCATCTTCTATGAAGGACATTCTAAATAACCACAATCACAGAATCAAAACCAAGATATCAAACACTGATACAATAATATTATTTAATACACAGTCCATATTCAACTGCACAAATGAGGAGTTCTTACAGCTGTTTCTTTTTTCTGTTCAATCCAAGATCCAATTGAGAATCACATATTGCTTTTATGTGTATGTAAATAAAGATATATATTTCTTATATATCTTTTTTTAAAGATCTTATTTATTTATTTGACAGAGAGAGAGATAGTGAAAGCAGGAACACAAGCAGGGGGAGTGGGAGAGGGAGAAGCAGGCTTCCCGCCGAGCAAGGAGCCCCATGCGGGGCTCGATCCCAGGACCCTAGGATCATGACCTGAGCCGAAGGCAGACGCTTAATGACTGAGCCACCCAGGCACCCCTCACATGCCCTATTTCTTATATATCTTTAATCTCTTTTAATTTAGAAGATTTGTCTTGTTTTATCTTGTTTTGTTTTGCTTTGCTTTTGTTCTTTTGTGACACTGATGTTTTTGAAGAGTCAGGACCATCTGTCTTGTAGAATATTCCATAATCTGGATTTATCTGATTGCTTTCTCATGATTAGATTCATGGACCCCTTCTCTTTTGAAGTTCAACATCATTAGAACATCTCTGATGCACTGAAGAGACCCTAACTAAGGTCCCTACCAGAGAAGACACCAACACCTCCCTCCCCAAGTAGAGATTCACTATATGAGAAAAGGGAATCTGGGTCAGTGACTCAGTCTTGACAACTAGGTCTGGAGAATGGTTAGTGTTTTGTAGTGAGGTGTGTGTGTGTGTGATGAATATCTGAGATTGAGAGAATGAAGAAAGGAAGTGGAGGAGAGGGAAGAAAGCTAACAAGGTATTTAAAGAGAAAAATATATATGGTAGCAAAAGCAGTCATGTGGGAAGAGAATGGAAATCTTACAGTGTACAAATTAATTTTTCCAGTTTTTTCTCTTTAAGACAATTGTAAATAAGAACAACTCCTTGGGCTCGGGCACCTGGGTGGCTCAGATGGTTAAGCATCTGCCTTCGGCTCAGGTCATGATCCTAGACTCCTGGGATCGAGTCCCGCATCAGGCTTCCTGCTCAGCAGGGAGCCTGCTTCTCCCTCTGCCTCTCTCTCTTTCTCTTATGAATAAATAAATAAAATCTTTAAAAAAAAAAAAAAAAGAACAACTCCTTGGGCTAATAGACCCTTAATGTTCTTAGATTTATTAGGATAATTAGAAAGGGGGATAAAACCCTTTTTGAGATAGGAAAGATGGAAGCTCACATTTAAAAAATATGTGATTTTGGGCGCCTGGGTGGCTCAGTTGGTTAAGCGACTGCCTTCGGCTCAGGTCATGATCCTGGAGTCCCGGGATCGAGTCCCGCATCAGGCTCCCTGCTCGGCAGGGAGTCTGCTTCTCCCTCTGACCCTCCTCCCTCTCATGCTCTCTGTCTCTCATTCTCTCTGTCTCAAATAAATAAATAAAATCTTAAAAAAAAAATATGTGATTTTATTTTATTACCTAAGTGAGTGAAGCAGGACCTATCATTATATACATAGCTTATCCAATGCCATATAACTAATAAATGACAGAACCAAATTTCAAACCCCAGATCGTTGTGTTTGCTCATGTTCTTTCTGCCATATTCCATTTTCTCTGATGGAATCTCTCATGGGATGGATAGGTTGTTGAGATTCTTTGTAGTACCCTGGAAAAAAATAAAATGTCTTTCCTACTGGTATGGAAAAATCCAGTTCTACCCTGATAGACTTATGAAATCCTTTATTAGTGAAAGGGAGTCTGTGTCCACATTTACAAGTCCATCTCTCTCTCTTTTCTTTTTTTTTAAGACTTATTTATTTATTCAGGAGAGAGAGGCAGCGTGTGCGTGCATGCAGGGGGGAGGGGCAGAGGGAGAGGGGGAGAGAATCTCAAGCAGACTCCCCACTGAGCGTGGAGCCCAAGCCCTATGCGGGGCTTGATCCCATGACCCTGAGATCAGGACCAGAGCTGAAATCAAGAGTTGGTCGCTTAACCAACTGAGCCACCCAGGTGCCCTGCAAGTCAATCTATGTCTTCTTCAGAAACTTTCATGTGACTTTGGAATTATAAATAGTTTGGTTTGAGTGTATTAAACACTTGGGAAAGCCCATGGGAGCTGTGTTCACCTTAAAAGAGACTCCCATCTCTGGGAAGGCCTAGATTTGGTGGCATCTCACCGCACTCCTTTACAGGATGCTCTGTACCTCTGTACACACAAGTCCTTCCGCTTCCGCATTGTGAGAGCTGACAGACTGAAGCCCACAGAGGACTGCGAAGTGATGATGATGTATTTGTGCAAACAACAGAAACTCAGACAAAAATAATGTTGGATGTTGGAGCTTTTGGAAATGACACTATAGCAAACCATGATCACAGTTATGGACAAACAGCTTTAATGTTCAAAGAAAAGAACATAATGTGTCATTTTCTGTGTCCTATCTAAGACATGAAGGTACCGCTCATCAAGTCTGGGGTTCTTTCTGGTTCGATACTTATCCAAAATATCCTCTGTTTTTTGCAGCTAAGAGGATAATGTAGCTCCCCCGTATTCATATACTGCCCTGTCTTTTGAAGAAGCCACACCCCCAGATAAACTTTATAATAAGAGGCTTTTACATTTTCAAAATGTGAGAGAGAGTGGCAGTGATAAGGGACAGAGGGGTATGGGCCACGAAGCGACAAATGCACTTTGTGAGGAGACGTGAAACGGTGTTAGGCTGGCGAGGCCGGGCTGTCTGGCGAGGCTGATGCACGGCCTTAGTTCTAGAGAAAAGACTTGCTGTGTGTTTCTTGACAGAGGCCAATATCTCAGTTTTAGTTTCAGGAAATCCCAAAACAGGAAACAAGATGTTGCACGCATTGAGCTTTGGGGACAGACTCATGAGAGGGATACATTTCAACAACCTAAAAATTGCTCGGTGACTTTCTTGGCTTGTGAGGACATGTAGCCCAGCCAAGGTGAAGCCAGCCTTCCTCCCTCCATCTGCAGCTGGCTCAGGTGCCCACGGTCTTCGTCTACACAGCCACATTCCTCAGCTCTATGCTGGACCTCCCCTCACGTCACACAATCCCTTAGCAAACAAAGGGTCATCCATGAAGGGCATGGAAAACAAGGAGAAAACAACCCCCAATTTGTGTGGAATAGAAAGAATCTGTTTCGGCAGGAATGGGAGGGGGGCTGGTGTGGAGCTCAGGGTATAAACAGTCTGATCTCAGCGTTGGCAGCCTCTGTAATGACCTTGGAAAAGACCTTGTGTCAACTCAGTCTGAACCTCCAGACAAAATATGTGAGTTCAGCCAAACGTTTGAATGTTTCTGACAGTTGCCTGTTTGCCGTCATAGAGGGACAGTCTTCACTGCCCTGGGCTTTGATGGGACTCAGAAAAGCTGCTGTGAAGGGGCACCTGGGTGGCTCAGTTGGTTAAGCATCTGTGTTGGGGGCTCAGGTCATGATCCAGGGTCCTGGGATCAAGTCCCATGTTGGGCTCCCTGCTCAGCAGAGCGTCTGCTTTTCCTTCTCCCTCTGTTCCTCCCCCTGGCTGTGCTCTCTCTCTCTCTCCAATAAATCAAATCTTAAAAAAAAAAAAAGCTGTTGTAAAAGGAGCCCTCCCCACCCCCAATCCCTCCTTTCCCAACACCCCACAGATTATGGGGGAACATTGGACATTGCAGATATACTGAGCTATTGTATGACTCACATATCACCTAGAATAGAGTGGAGCTGGATTTAGATGAATGTGGAGATGACTAGAGAGTGACTCTAGAGACTTTGAACCT
The DNA here is from genome assembly GCF_054177405.1 of Leptonychotes weddellii. Taxonomy (NCBI): domain Eukaryota; kingdom Metazoa; phylum Chordata; class Mammalia; order Carnivora; family Phocidae; genus Leptonychotes; species Leptonychotes weddellii. The sequence continues at coordinate 4,642 of NW_027894259.1, read as the reverse complement.
GAATGCGTCCACCAGGATTTACAAATCTTTTAAAATGCTGTTCTCCTCATGTGTGCGTGCTGCTTCCCAATTAAGCAGAGAACTCGGTGTCAGGCTGTGCGCAGCTTCTCCCATGTTTACATGTGTCACACGTTTCTTCAGGGCACTGCCCAGTGGGATCATTGATTAATCTGAGGTAGTCATTAATTGTTTGGTGTCTGGGATATGGAAGGGCAAATATAATTTGAGAATAGCCAGGGATGAGTGACAGCTTTGCTCTTCTCTCATCTCCCACTGACTCCAGACATTCAAAATGAGCTTGGCAATTATCTAAGAAAGAAAAGAGTGACATGTGGTTTTTCCCAATGGGGGATTTCATTGTCCATTTGGGTCCCTTTGTTTACTGCATCTCAAAGAAACCATGACAACCATATTTGTCTCTATTTCCTCTCCCCTAGATGCTTCTGATTCCATCTGTTTGATATTCACCAATGAAGTCAACTTTCCTTCTCTTTTTTTTTCCATTATACATGGAAGTACACTTATGTGACTTCATTTTATTTTGAAGTAAAAGAAAATAAAAATGGAAAGGTGGTGCTTGACTTGATAAATTGTGAAGTACCTTCTCCACACTTCCTCTTTCTTAATTCTCACTGGCATGTGACAGGTTCATTTATTTGACTTGCCAGAAAGTGCTAGTGCAATGTGCTGAGATGGGCCATCCCAGGAAAACAAAGCAAAATCCCTTCCTCCCCCACCCTGTAAGTGTATAGCTGTGTGATCAAAAATGCCTCCTCTCTTTTAGTCATAGTGGTGTGCAGCTACCTCTAAACTTGCCCCTTTCTACTAACAAAATCTCAGGCAGTGGCAGCCAGGAACACCTCTCTCCTTCCTCAGAAAGCATTTTTGTCTTCTTCTTTAAGGCTTTTACAAACGTGTAGGGTCATGTGGCTCTTTGATGGGTGTGAAACACAGAAAGCAGTAACTAAGGGAAAGAGAGACAGGGACCGACTTGAATGGGACACCGAGGGAACTTCTTTTGTGCTGTAGGACGACCTTTAACAATTGTAGAAGTTCCTCCCTTTATAATCGAGTAGTCCAAGACAGAGCCATCCCCGGCTCGGGACTCCTGGCTGTGTCTAGCTTTGCCTTTGCTATGAACTACCTTTGTGACCTTGAGCGAAACATTTCACCTCAATATGAACTCCAGTTCCTTCATATGTAAAGTGAAGTAGTATTGCATGACATATAAACCTCCAAAGAGCCTTTAAATGATACTAGTCTGATTCACGGCTAAACTGTTACACTGGCTAACAATTTTGCTAGTTTTCCTCTCATACCCCTTATATACAATTCTAGCCTCGGCCCTCTTCATTTTTTTATTTTTTGGAAAATTTTATTTATTTATTTGACACAGAGGGAGAGAGAGAGCAGCAGAGGGAGAGGGGAGAAGCCAACTCCACGCTGAGCAAGGAGCCCGATGCGGGACTTGATCCCAGGATCCTGGGATCATGACCTGAGCCAAAGGCAGACGCTTAACCGCCTGAGCCACCCAGGTGCCCCCCTCAGCCCTCTTCAAATCCACTCTATATAGCTTCTTTCATCTATCCCGTCCACTTCACATTTACAACCATCATGAATATACTTATGACTCAAAACATTAAAAAGATTTTATACTACATTATAATTATATAGAATACAGTGCACCCATTTCAAGTTCAATGAGTTATTTTCAATATATATAAAGCTGAGTATCCACCACCACAATCAAGATACAGAACATTTATATCGCCTTAATAAATCCCCTAGTTCTCCTTTGCATTCAGTCCTCCCCCATTCTTGGCCCTACCACATCACTAATCTGCTTTTGACACCAGACTTTTTTTTTTTCCTCCTTAAAGCCGTGCTTCTAATCATGATCAAATATGCACGTTCAGCTCCCACTGGGAAATGTGACTTAGATGCATCACAGGGCCCTTGACCTTTACAAAATGGAAATCAAGATCTTTCCCCAATAAATCTGTCTAATCACTAAAATTGTACATCTGAGAGTCAGCTATGTTCCTTCCTTGCTTCTCTTTCTGATTTTAATCCATCCCACTTAAATAATCTACTCCCTTAATGTATTCACATCTGTCCTTTCCTTCTGTCACTGTTTCCAGTGAAGACCTCACCAACCACAGTCTAGTCCCACCAAGTTCAGAAGCCTCATGGATCTCTCTAAGGTCATGCCCTGCATCCTTCTACCACCCAGCTCAGATGACCTTTCCATAACCTTTTTCCAACAGAGAGAAAGGTTATATGGTGTGAACTTTATATTCCACTCACTTCAGGGCCTTTCTCTCAATAAAACCTTTCTCTTGTAAATCAGATACTCCCTAACTTAATATCCTTTAATAGCCACTCATCCCATTTGGGATAAAGATTCTGGTATATGGAGCACTGGGTGTTATATGAAAACAATGAGTCATGGAACACTACATCAAAAACTAATGATGTACTGTATGGTGACTAGCATAACATAGTAAAATAAAATAAAATAAAAAAGACTCTGATACTGACTTTCCAGGCTCACCTTTTACTCCCCTCCCCCATTACCATGCCCTGTGCTCTGCTAAACCAAACTAATTATATGTTGCCTGAACACTCCATGTTTTCTTCATACCAAACATCTTTGTAGACACTGTTTTATTTCCTCTGCCTGGAATATCAGCTTGATGAATTCCTATTTATCCTTCAAGACTCAGCTCAAATTATTCCCTCAGTGAAGCCTTCTTTAATACTCTCAAAGGCTATTAGTTACTCTCTTCTCTTTCATTACACATTGTATATATTTCTCCTTTACAAGCACCAAGATTACACTCCAATGTGGAGAAGGAGGGAATAGCACAGCCCATGCCCTGGAGTCATCTTAACAGGTTGCTAGGTTGAGCTCATGTGAACATACTCACATTTGTGCATGTACACACACCAAAAGGGAATGAGGAAGAACACTTTTTTTTTTTAAGGATTGACTTATTTATTCCAGAGAGAGAGAGCACGAGCAGGGGGTGGGGTAAAGGGAGGGGGAGAAGGGGAGCAGACTCCCTGCTGAGCAAAGAGCTCAACATGGGGCTCTACCTCCCCACTGGAAACCAAGAGTCGGACACTTAACCAACTGAGCAACCCAGGTGCCCCAAGGAAGAACATTTTTGATAGTCTTTGACTTTTGGTTCAAGTTCTACATTCTAGCTCTGGGAGAGTTTTAATGAGGAGTTGTAGCTTTGTGAGTGACTCTTCTCCACATTTCATTAGGTTTTTCTCCAGTTTCTTTCACTGGTCTGGGACTTGGTATGTTCATTGTCTTCTGTTCCCCACTCAGGGTCCTGCTTCCTCTCTGCAGGTGTACGTCCTTGAGCGCTGTGTCAAGTCCTCTGCTGGATGCTACCCAAGGTGGAGGGAAAGAGGCATTCCCAATGTTCTGGGCTATGTAACATCTGGAATTCCATAGGCATGTTCTGTAGATTGTCTTGCTAAAATATCGTCTGTCTCCTGTTACCTTCTCTTACCCTGGTCTGGTATGCTTCTGACATCATGAGGAGAAAATCAAGATGGGAAAAACCTCTCTTGCAATGTCTATAAAAGGACTTATTGTAATTTTTATGATCTGTTTACATGTTTGCCTCTTACAGGCTGAGTTTCTTGGAGATCAGGTAGTGTTTTTTTCTCTAGTGCCTGGCAAAATCAATGGCTGAATGAATCTTATGAGGAACTTGAATCCCGCCTGTATTTCTATTATGAAGGTAATGATTTTATGTTAAATAGCACATTCTGCCTTAACAAATATCTGCTCATGAGTAAATGAAAATGTGTTTGAATATCTATAACTATGTTTGAATTTGAAATATTTCCATTTAAAATTAGCAACAAGCATAGGCAATATTTTCACATGCTGATACCTCTAATTTAATGCATTCTATTTTAAAATAGAAATTAAAGTGAAGTCTGGATAATTCATTTGGATAATTTATTTGCCAAGTCTTACTGCTGATGGTAGACATATAGATATATAAGATCAAGCAATATCTGAAGAACTTAGGGTACATTAAGAGAGAAGAAAAGAAACAATCAGAAAATGCAACCAAACAATATACAATTTTTTCTTTAGCATGTTTGAAAGAGGAAGCTAAGTGTTAGTTCAGAGTGCTGATTGCAGAGATCAAGGTAGGGCTGCTTGTTTTCCTCCGGGAGTGTAAGAGCCTGGACAGGTTCTCTTGTTTTTTCTGTGCAGAAGGTGACAGACCCAGGAGAAGGAACACCTGGAAATCAGCTAGCTTTTGATAAACATTTGCTGAAGAATAGGTTGTGTTGTTAAGTGTCAGAAAGTTGGGTAAAATATTCAAGAAGTCCTTTGGAGATTATATATGCCTTTGAAATGCCTACAAGTGTACTGTAATTTCAGATCTTTTTTTTATTTTATTATTATTTTTTTTTAATTTTTTTTATTCTTATGTTAATTCCCATACATTACATCATTAGTTCTAGATAAAGTGTTCCATGATTCATTGTTCGTGCACAACACCCAGTGCTCCATGCAGAACGTGCCCTCCTCAATACCCACCACCAGGCCAACCCATCCTCCCACCCCCCTCCCCTCTAGAACCCTCAGTTTGTTTTTCAGAGT
>NW_027894258.1:0-240 GCF_054177405.1 Leptonychotes weddellii | reverse complement strand
CTTTGGACGACGTATCCGTGGACAGAGGGGCTGGATGGTCCGTGGACGACGTATCCGTGGACAGAGGGGCTGGATGGTCTGTGGACGACGTATCTGTGGACAGAGGAGCTGGACGGTCCGTGGATGACGTATCCATTGACAGAGGGGCTGGATGGTCTGTGGACAACGTATCCATGGACAGAGGAGCTGGACGGTCCGTGGACGATGTATCCGTGGACAGAGGGGCTGGACGGTCCGTGG
>NW_027894257.1:0-240 GCF_054177405.1 Leptonychotes weddellii | reverse complement strand
GTTATGATCTCAGGGTTGTAGGATAGAGCCCCGAGTCAGGTTCTGTGCTCAGTGCTCACACGCTCTCTCCCCCTCTCCCTCTCACTGAAAAATAAATATTTTTTAAAAAGAGAGGAGAAAGCACACAGGCTCAATCTAAACCAGAAACAAATTTAAAAGGCAAACAATTTTTAATTTTTAAAAATCTAAATAATTCTGGCGTCAAAGTAAAAAAAAAATTAAGCATACCTCATATTGACT
>NW_027894256.1:0-240 GCF_054177405.1 Leptonychotes weddellii | reverse complement strand
TCATGACCTGAACCAAAATCAAGAGTAGGACGCCCAATCAACCGAGTCACCCAGGCACCCCACAAAAGCATTTTCTGATATAATTTCGAGCCTGGGAAAGGGGAACCCTCCTACACTGTTGGTGGGAATGCAAGCTGGTGCAGCCACTCTGGAAAACTGTATGGAGGTTCCTCAAAAAGTTGAAAATAGAGCTACCATATGATCCAGCAATTGCACTACTGGGTATTTACCCCAAAGATA
>NW_027894255.1:0-240 GCF_054177405.1 Leptonychotes weddellii | reverse complement strand
TAGCCTGGTGATGGGTATTAAAGAGGGCACGTTTTGCATGGAAAAAAAAAAAAACTACAACTGATGTAAACAGTTCTTTCCCTCTTCAAGGATGTGCAAGGAAGCGTTGAGCAGAAACCACACACTCTGCAGAACTCATTTAAGTTCAAATACTAGAAAAACATGTTATCATGAAACATTAATAAAGAGAAAAATCATCACATATGAAAAGTTAGAAATTTAAATGAGAAAATTACCAGG
>NW_027894254.1:0-240 GCF_054177405.1 Leptonychotes weddellii | reverse complement strand
TGAGGCATTGAGGAGGGATGCGTGAGAGCCTGAAGGCAGGCGGTAGTCCTGCAGGAAGAGACGTCCCACGATGAGTGCCATTCTGTTTGCACGCCCACCCTCCATCTTACTTTTCGTGAAGGTGGCATTTGAAGTAAGAGCCATAAGGTCATGGATGCTGTTGATGAGGGTCACCCATGCCTGGGATGGGTGGGTCTCATGGATGTGTTTATCGCTTGACTTCTTGGCCGTGCCTTGGGG
>NW_027894253.1:0-240 GCF_054177405.1 Leptonychotes weddellii | reverse complement strand
GTCCAGGGGGGAGGAGGCGGCCTGTGCTTAACTCTGAGGAGTGAACAGAATTGACTAGAAAGGGGGTAGGGGCCCGGCCTCAGGCACAGCCTGGGAAAACAGCAGAGCCCTGAGTGAGAGATACATTCAGAAAACCTCCAGGACGCCGTTCTGTGGCAGGAGCAAGACTGTTGTCTTGTCACCCAGCCCTGGGGAAGGGTCACGCCCCAACTCCCAGGTGAGCACCTGGGACTTGCCTGT
>NW_027894252.1:0-240 GCF_054177405.1 Leptonychotes weddellii | reverse complement strand
GAAAACAGCAGCCCATTCTCAAGATACTTAACACCTGTTTGAAATTTGTCATAATTATATGTTTTATTATGTATAATATACATTATATATAATATGTAGACTTTAAAATATATAATTGTATTAAATAATATATTATGTATATTATATATTTTATATATAATATACTAATATATAGTGTGTAACACCATAATATATATATGATTTTAAGTATTATCTGTTTATATTATATATAATACATAT
>NW_027894251.1:0-240 GCF_054177405.1 Leptonychotes weddellii | reverse complement strand
TCCCTCTGACCCTCCCCCCTCTCATGTGCTCTCTCTCTCATTCTCTCTCTCAAATAAATAAATAAATCTTTAAAAAAAAAATATCATTAACCCTATCATTGGTGGTGGTGGAAGTGATGTGAGCATGTAGGCTCAGGTGTCTATGCAAATTATCCAGTGTCTCAAATCCAATTAATCACATATATATAGACTAGAATTTCGCATATGTAAGAGGGTTAAGACCTGACTGAAATAAATATT
>NW_027894250.1:0-240 GCF_054177405.1 Leptonychotes weddellii | reverse complement strand
TTTTACTGTACAGACAGTGAAAGAATAAAAGCTTCCCACATACCAAGGACACAACTTGTCCCACACACCAAGGACAACACCAAAGCAAAAGGGGCTAGATGACTGCATTGAGGTTTGTGGGATACCCCATTGTGGAGGAGCCAACTCTAAACTACAGCTAAGTGGTTTTATATTCTGAGGCATTATTCTTTTTTTTTTTATTCTTATGTTAATCCCCATACATTACATCATTAGTTTTAG
>NW_027894249.1:0-240 GCF_054177405.1 Leptonychotes weddellii | reverse complement strand
GGGGACAACAGGGCCGGGAAGGAAGATCCTGGCGCAGGAGTGGAGCTGCCAAACCCGAAGGTCTGTGAACAGACGACAGAGGAGCAGAAGGCCAAGAGTGGCTCTTCGAAGAGTGTAATAAAGTGGGAAATTACAAACCGCCAGCATCGAGACGAGGAAGGGGACATCTTCAGAGCAAACGCTGAAAAGGAGTAGGAACGACTGCATCTCCATCGTGCCAGGAAAACATTTATTCGTACT
>NW_027894248.1:0-1563 GCF_054177405.1 Leptonychotes weddellii | reverse complement strand
CAAATGCCCGGGTCGGTCTCCACCCCCGCCACCACCCCCCCCCCGCCCCCGAACGGGAAAAGTCAAGATTTGGGGCCAGGGAGCAGCGACCTGTCACCCAGCCCCCCCCAAGGCTCGGGGACCCGGGCGAGGCTCCCCCGTCTCGCAGACGCCGCTCACCCGCGTTCCAGCCTCAGGCGCGCAGCTCCCCGGGACCCCGACCACCCACCCACCCGCCGCCCCCGAGGCGCTCGGTTCGCCGAAGTCCGGGGAGATTTCGCAAAGACGGATGTGTTCTGGGAGCGAAGCGTGCGGCGGGGAGTCCCCGCTGAGCTTACCGCGAGCCTGCGTGTCGGCCGGTCCCACTTGGAGTCTGGCCACCAGGCGCATCGGCGGCGGAGGCGGCTGCGCGCGGCCCGCGGCTGCCCGGCCGAGTGTCCGCCCGTGGGGCCGGGGTCGGGGTCTCGGCGGGGGCGGGGCGGGGCGGGGGCGCCGCGGGGAGGAGGGGGGGAGGCGGGGGAGGGAGGGGCCGGGGCGCTCAGGAAGGGGCCCCCCGGGCGCGGGGCGCCATCTTTTTCGCGTTTTCCCGCGAATTATTGACGTCCCGCTTATGTAATTAGCGGGGGCCGCGCCGGCCTCGCCATTGGAGCCCGCGGCCGCGGGGCCCCGCAGCGTCGCCCGCCGGCGCCCGCCCCCGCCCCCGCGCGCCCCCGGCCCCCGCCCCCCGCGCGCGCGCATCCCCGCCGCCCCGCGCGCCGGGCGCAGGCACGCGGCGCGACAGCACGGGGACGCGGAGCCCGCCGCGACCCGGCCACGCCGCGGGCACACGCGGAAGCACCGCCCCGCGCCGCCGGAGGAAACACAGTAGGCTGGGGCGCAGACCTCCCGCTGGCCCAGACGCGCGGCGGGGAGCTGCGGCCGCGCACTGACTGCCCGCGGAGCCGCCGAGCCGCCGAGCCGCGGAGCCGCCGAGCCGCCGAGCCGGGGCGGCGGACGGGACTCATGCGTACACACACGGCCGCCCGCGCTCGCCGCCTGCACGGCGGCACAGCGACACGGCACCAGCCGAAGGTGGAAACGTACACAGCGCACCCAGCACGGACCCAAGGTCCCAACCCACGACACACAACAGAGACATTTACAGAGTATAGGCATAGATACACACAAGCGGAGACACAGTTCGCACAGCATAGACACACAACAGAACATACGCGAAAGGTAGACGAGCAACAGGCATAGACCCACAACTCAGTAACAACACAGACACAGGAGGGAAAGTACACCAACGACATATCGCACACAAACACAACACAAAGATACAATCGCAAATACATGCCACATACACAAACACAACGTATAAATAATCGGCACACGGTGAAAGACAACATGCAGGGTCCTAGGAATAGCAGACGGAAGCAACGGACATGGCCCCAGTCAGATGGCGTCCTTTCCTAGGGGAGAAAGGGCAGACTTGTCCCTATCCAGACTCACTCTCTGTGGGGGTGGGGTGGAGAACACTTGCAAACAACCGCCCACCCCGTCCCTCAGCCCTCCCCTGACCTGCTACCATCCCATTCTGCAGAC
>NW_027894247.1:0-240 GCF_054177405.1 Leptonychotes weddellii | reverse complement strand
CTGGGCGCCTGGGTGGCTCAGTTGGTTAAGCGACTGCCTTTGGCTCAGGTCATGATCCTGGAGTCCCTGGATCGAGTCCCGCATCGGGCTCCCTGCTCGGCAGGGAGTCTGCTTCTCCCTCTGACCCTCCCCCCTCTCATGTGCTCTCTCTCATTCTCTCTCTCTCAAATAAATAAATAAAATCTTTAAAAAAAAAAAATATTATGAACTTAAATTTCTAAAAATATTTTCCTGCTATAT
>NW_027894246.1:0-240 GCF_054177405.1 Leptonychotes weddellii | reverse complement strand
TGCTTAGCCTCCCCCCACCTCCCAGGTCTCCGGAGGGTTATAGAGCTGATGGCTTCCTGCAGTCTGTGGGTCACTGGGGCTGAGCGCCCAGGCTCAGCAGGTCCTGGACTGGCCTGCCTGGGGCTCCGTGGGGGCCAGACACGCTTCCACACGCCCCCCACCCATGCAGAGGTGCACCTGTCCCAGGCACGTGGCCGGCTCATGCTGACCCCTGAGCCAGGACAGGCTCTTGTCCTCAGC
>NW_027894245.1:0-240 GCF_054177405.1 Leptonychotes weddellii | reverse complement strand
GTGGTGGGAGTGTGAACTCTAAAGAACATTCCTTACCCACCCAGGGTGAAAGTCATCATACAAGCCAAGGACCTAAGAAAGTTTTCCAGGAGAAAAAGAATTAGCAGCTAGACATCACCGTGCATCATATCTAGTCCTTCACAACCTAATCTTAGACACAGATGGGAGTCTTGGGCTCATGTCCAAGCTTGGTGTTGGACCTTACACCAAGCTTTAAAAAAAAATCTGGGCCTCAGCTAC
>NW_027894244.1:0-240 GCF_054177405.1 Leptonychotes weddellii | reverse complement strand
GTAGCACAAGAAAAGATGCTCAGCAACATCAGTGGAGATAACCCTCCACCCCCACTAGGATGGCTGTCATAGAAGAGACAGATACAACAAGTGTGGGTGGGAGTGTGAAGAAATGGGGATGTTCATATATGGCTGGTGGGAATGTAAAATGGTGCAGCTACTGTGGAACACAGTTTTGCAGTTCCTGAAAATGTTAAACATAGAGTCAACATATGATTCCTCTCTTTTTTTTTTTTTTTT
>NW_027894243.1:0-240 GCF_054177405.1 Leptonychotes weddellii | reverse complement strand
TTTTGCTGGTGGGCTTGTTGGGGGCTGTGAGCACTCACTCTCTCTCTGCATGGTGGGAGGAGCCATTTATTTCTGTCTTCCCAGAAACCAACCCCCTATTCTTCCCTCTGATGGTATCTGCTGGTACCTCCCCTTCAGTGTCCTGGATGGGTGCTCCCTGCTGCCGGGGGGTTAAGGGACTACAACACCACCAGGGGAGCATTTTTCCTCACTTTGGGCATGTTACTTGGCCTTTCTGAG
>NW_027894242.1:0-240 GCF_054177405.1 Leptonychotes weddellii | reverse complement strand
CAGAGGATGCACCAGGCAAGGAAGCAGGAACCCTGTGTCCCGGGCCTGGCTTTGCCCAATCTGCATCCTTGGGCACCGACCAACAGCTCTCTGTGACTTGGATTTCTGTTTTGATGAATGAAGTTGAGATATGGTTAATTCATGTGTCAACTTGGCTGAGCCATGGTGCCCAGATATTTGGTCAAACATTATTCTGGATATTTCTGTGAGGGTGTCTTTGCATGAGATTAACATTTAAAT
>NW_027894241.1:0-240 GCF_054177405.1 Leptonychotes weddellii | reverse complement strand
CACAGTACATAAAATATGGCATTAGGTAAAAAAAAAAAAAAAAAGAAAAGAAAAGGTAACACACAACCTAACCATGTGGAATTCAGTTGCATGGACCCTGAATATTATGTATATATAAAGCGTGTATAGGGGTGAAGGGCAGTGGGTGCCTCTTTTTACATCAAGTAGGTGAGACGTCCATGTTCATTTCTTCACATGTTAAACATTTATTGAGCACATACTCTGTTCTCAGAACTGTGT
>NW_027894240.1:0-240 GCF_054177405.1 Leptonychotes weddellii | reverse complement strand
GCTGTAGATGAAGCCAGTGTGCGTACAGCTGCAGGTCTGGGTACACACACCGGTCTCTTAGGATGGTCCCCATCACGGCCCTAGTGCCCGACTTACTGCCTGCCTGATACAGAGCAGGCACTCCTCAGTTAGCTGCTCGTTGGTGTGGAATGAATGAACGAATGTATATTTGCTTTACACGCCCATAGCACATTTGAAGGTGAATAAGCAGCATAGACTCTAGCCTTATACCAAGGGAAG
>NW_027894239.1:0-240 GCF_054177405.1 Leptonychotes weddellii | reverse complement strand
TGCTTAGCCTCCCCCCACCTCCCAGGTCTCCGGAGGGTTATAGAGCTGATGGCTTCCTGCAGTCTGTGGGTCACTGGGGCTGAGCGCCCAGGCTCAGCAGGTCCTGGACTGGCCTGCCTGGGGCTCCGTGGGGGCCAGACACGCTTCCACACGCCCCCCACCCATGCAGAGGTGCACCTGTCCCAGGCACGTGGCCGGCCCACGCTGACCCCTGAGCCAGGACAGGCTCTTGTCCTCAGC
>NW_027894238.1:0-240 GCF_054177405.1 Leptonychotes weddellii | reverse complement strand
CTAGCTTACCCCAGGCCTTTGTCATTTCTACCCCGGTGACTACCACTGTCTGGTCCCTGGCCTCCCTGCCTCCAGCTAGACTGATCTCATCAGAGGCCCTCCTTAGAATCCCTCAGGGACTCCCCATTCTCTTCAATCAACTCATGGATCAACAAGTATTTATCAAGGGCCTGCTCTTTGCCAAGCCCTCACTAGGCACGAGGGATGTAACAGTGAGCCAGAGAGACATCCCTGCTCTTG
>NW_027894237.1:0-1564 GCF_054177405.1 Leptonychotes weddellii | reverse complement strand
GCCTGGGTGGCTCAGTTGGTTAAGCAACTGCCTTCGGCTCAGGTCATGATCCTGGAGTCCCTGGATCGAGTCCCGCATCGGGCTCTCTGCTCGGCAGGGAGCCTGCTTCTCCCTCTGACCCTCCCCCCTCTCATGTGCTCTCTCTCTCTCTCATTCTCTCTGTCTCAAATAAATAAATAAAATCTTTAAAAAAAAAAAATAAATAAATAAAACTGTCTAAAATAAAGGACCATGGGAGATTTTTTAAAAAGCAGCAACAGGAAAAAAAATCCTCATATAAAAGGAAACCCAATAAGGCTATAAAAGGATTTTTTTTTTTAGCAGAAACCATATAGGCCAGGAGCAAGTAGAATGATACGTTCAACATGCTGAGAGAAAAATAAAGCTGCCAACAACTAAGAATACTTTACCCAAAGAAATGAAGAAGAGATTAAGACTTTCTCAGACAAAGAGAAGCTGAGGGAGGTCATCACCACTAGACCTACCTACAGAAATGCTTTCTGAAAGGAGTACTTCAAGTTGAAGTGAAAAGGTGAAAATTAATAACATTAAAACATATGAAAATAGCAAACACAGCAGTAAAGGTAAGTACACAATCAAACTCAGAATACTCTAACACTGAAATATGATGGTGTGTTAATCACTTAACTCTTGTATAAAAAGGTTAAAGGACAAAAGTGTTGAAAATAACAATTACCACAGTAATTTGCTAATGTATACACAATATAAAAGATGTAAATTATGACATCAAAAATATGGGAAGGTAAAGAGATTTTTTGTATGTTTTCTAAGTTAAGTTACTATTAGTTTACAATAGACTGTTATATTCATATGATGACTTATGTAATCCTCATATACTCACAAAGCAAAAACCTACAGTAGAAAAATAAAAGATAAAGAGAAGAGAATCAAAGCATATCATTATTAAAAATCATTAATTCACAAAGGAAGGTAGCAAGAGAGAAAGAGAAGAAAAGGGAAACAAAAACAGGCAGAAAAAGACTAATAAGCAGTATTAGTAAGCCTTTAACTATCAATAATTATTTTTTTTAAGATTTTATTTATTTATTTTGAGAGAGAGATCACAAGCAGAGGGGAAGGGCAGAGGGAGAAGCAGGCTCCCCACTGAGCAGGGAGCCCGATGCGGGACTTGATCCCTGGACCCTGGGGTCGTGACCTGAGCCTAAGGCAGACACTTAACTGACTGAGCCACCCTGGTGCCCTTATCAATAATTACTTTAAATGTAAGTGAATTTAAACTAATAAGAACAGATACTACACTTGATCTTAGCCAAAAGGCCGAGAAGCCATCAAAAGGAATGAAATCTTGCCATTTGAAAGGACATGGATGGAACTGGAGGGTGTTATGCTGAGTGAAATAAGTCAATCAGAGACAGACATGTATCATATGACCTCACTGATATGAGGAATTCTTAATCTCAGGAAACAACCTGAGGTTGCTGGAGGGGCGGGGGGTGGGAGAGATGGGGTGGCTGGCTGACAGACACTGGGGAGGGTATGTGCTATGGTGAGTGCTGTGAATTGTGTAAGACTGATGAATCAC
>NW_027894236.1:0-240 GCF_054177405.1 Leptonychotes weddellii | reverse complement strand
TCTTTCTCTCATCCAGTCCATTGCCTTTAGTTGAAAATATATTTAGAGCCATTGAATTCTCACCACCTCTACTACTAACTACTTAGTCTAAGTTATAGTTATATCTTTTTTATCAGCTTTATTGATATTGATATTAACATGTCATACAATTCATCCATATAAACTTCAGTGATTTTTAGTATATTTACAGATTTGTGCAAATTTCACCAAAATGAGTTTAAAAACATCTTTATCATCTGT
>NW_027894235.1:0-240 GCF_054177405.1 Leptonychotes weddellii | reverse complement strand
TCGCCAGTCACTTATGATGAAGGAAAGGCAGGCAGATGGACAGACAACCTCTTCCAGTATTTAAAATTAGATACATTATCTCACTGAGTCCTTTCCAAACCATACCAGTCAGAAACTGTTTCCATAGGAGATGAGAAATTTGAACAACAGAGGGGTTAAGTTATTGCCCTGGTCATAGGGCTAGTAAGTAGTGGAACCACAACTTGAACCCAAGTCTTTTGACTCCAGACGATTGCTTGG
>NW_027894234.1:0-240 GCF_054177405.1 Leptonychotes weddellii | reverse complement strand
GAGATGTGTTTGAGATGCACACAAACATCAGAATAATTAATGTCCCTGCCTCACCACCTGCATCTCAGACCACTCCCTTTTCACCCTCTCATCCAGTCACATTCACCTTCCAGTTGCATGTTCTTTTCTGCTTCACTGCATTTAATTGAGAGAGAGAATTATTAGGACTTGGTGATAAATAAATTTGTTGGATGGGGCAAGTAAGACAAAGGGAGGAGTCAAAAATAGTACCCAGATTTC
>NW_027894233.1:0-240 GCF_054177405.1 Leptonychotes weddellii | reverse complement strand
CCCCTGCTTGTGCTCTCACGCTCTCTCTCTCTCAAAATAAGTAAGATCTTTTTTAAAAAAAGTAGAAATGTGTTTTCGCTCTTGTTATATAAGTTTTTATATAACATCCTCGACTTTACCAGTTGGGCCATAACATCTAAAATATTTACCATCTGGCCCTCTACAGAAAAAGTTGGATTCCTGTTCTAGAACAATCTACAGTGCCACTGCCGTCCTCTTCTCTGCGGACATTCTTGACGT
>NW_027894232.1:0-240 GCF_054177405.1 Leptonychotes weddellii | reverse complement strand
GGGAGATCTGGGATCTGGTGAGGTCCCAACTCCTGGTTTGCACACGGCTGTCTACTCCTTGCATCCTCACACAGCAGAGAGCAGAGAGAGACAGCAAGCTCTTTTGTGTCTCCTGTCATAAGGGCATCCTCATGACCTAGTTACCTCCATCTCCAAATATCATCACATTGGGTACTGGAGTTCTGACATATAAATTTTTTGGGGGGGAGTACATTCAGTCCTTAGAAACTTTTCTCTTGT
>NW_027894231.1:0-240 GCF_054177405.1 Leptonychotes weddellii | reverse complement strand
TGGGTGTTATGCACAAACAATGAATCATGGAACACTTCATCTAAAACTAATGATGTAATGTATGGGGATTAACATAAGAATAAAAAATAAAAAAAAAAGAACCGTTAGGTAAAACATTGCTTTTGGTAACCCATGGGGTGACATCCAGATGAACAAGGTTGACACCAGAAAAAAATGGTAAAGTGAAACGTTAAAGACAAATCGCTATTTGATGATTTCTCAGGGATGAAAATCATCCTC
>NW_027894230.1:0-240 GCF_054177405.1 Leptonychotes weddellii | reverse complement strand
TGTTGCCCTTTCCTGTCTGCCCGGCTATGTGTCAGCCCCCCGCCTCCCCGATTTTGTCTTTAACACCCTCGCTGGTCCCTATAAACAGGTGGAACCTTTTTACTATCAAGAGCCACCACCCCCATGGACGCAATCAAGGACCACACATAAGCAATCACATTCAGCTGACTTTATTGCTTAGCTGGTTTTGGAGAAAAGATTTTCAACTTGCTCCATTTTAAAATTATGAATAGGGAATGG
>NW_027894229.1:0-240 GCF_054177405.1 Leptonychotes weddellii | reverse complement strand
GGAAAAAAACTGAGGGTTGCTGGAGTGTTGGGGGTTTGGATGGATGGGGTGGCTGAGTGATAGTCATTGGGGAGGGAATGTGCTATGGTGAGCGCTGTGAATTTTGTAAGACTATTGAATCACAGACCTGTACCTCTGAAACAAATAATACATTATATGTTAAAAAAAAATGATAGTAGGAATAGGGAGAAATGAAGAGGGGGGAAATCGGTGGGGGAGATGAACGATGAGAGACTATGG
>NW_027894228.1:0-240 GCF_054177405.1 Leptonychotes weddellii | reverse complement strand
TGATTGTCTTCATCTCTGGCCAAATTTAGTCATAGCCTGTTTAAATATTTTGTTATCTAAATACTGTCATAAATTGTTAATGTATGGTTTTTAATTGTTACCTAAATACTGAATCATACTTTGTTAACTTCTTTTTTTCTTTTTAAAAAATATTTATTTATTTGAGAGAGAGAGAGAGCATGCTCATGAGTTGGGGGGAAGGGGAGGTGTCAGGGTTGGGAGAGAGGGAGATGGAGAGAC
>NW_027894227.1:0-240 GCF_054177405.1 Leptonychotes weddellii | reverse complement strand
GAGTGTTATGGAACAAAGCAAGTGAATAACTCTGTTACTGGCATGAGAATTGGGAATTTTAGTATAGTTTAATATACTGGTCAGTATATTGCTGACCAAAGACAGGGAAAAAATCTGAGCAATAACAGTAATAACTATCATGGATTTTAAACACATAAAATACGTTTAAATCCATGAGTTTATAATGACTCTCAAACACCTCACAGGGTCACCTCTGGAGGATGCTAGGAAAATAAGCTT
>NW_027894226.1:0-1564 GCF_054177405.1 Leptonychotes weddellii | reverse complement strand
ATCCCGGGACTCCAGGATCATGACCTGAGCCGAAGGCAGTCGCTTAACCAACTGAGCCACCCAGGTGCCCCTGGGCTCTAATATTTTAATGCAGCCTTGAGGACATCTCAGAGCAAGAGGCTGCATCTGGGGGAAAGGTCCTGGCCTCTGGAATCCAGGGCTCTGGGTTGGAATCTGGTTTTGCTGCTGAGGAGCAGGGGGGCCTCAGGCAAGTCTGTCCTTTCTCCTTGCTGAGGCCACCTCTGTCTCTGTAATAGAGGGTCACTGTTTCCCCCACAAGGTGAGGGGAAGGATGGAAACAGCACGAAATCAATAGGAGTCATCATTCTCTTGCCCTCTTTCCTTTACATTATCAATACTCAAACAAAACAAAACAAACTCACAGTGACCAAGGGCTAATTGCACTCTGACTTTTCTCTTTGGAAAGAAATCTTTTAAATAAGCCAAGTTTCTGACTCTGTGTTCAAAGTGCCCTTTCCTTGATGCCCCATCACCTGGCAGGAGGCATGCCAGAGATACTTGGGGAATGACTAGCTGGGCAAGTGCATCTCTCTGAGTGAAGAGCTCTAAACTCTGGGAATGCCCAGGGTCTGCCTGACCAGCTTCCATTGACAATCTGTTTCCCAGGCTCTGATGGGGGGGCAGGGAGGGAGGTGGGTCATGTGTGTGTGACACACTGTGCTTAATTTGATGTCCCTTTGAAGGAGAGATAGGACATTCCTTTAGCCTGGTGGGCTCTTCATCTATCCACTCATTCATCTGTCCTGTTCATCTATCCAACCATCCATCCATCTACCCATTCATTCATCTACCCATCCATTCTCCCATCTACCCACCTATTTACCCACCCAGGTGTCCAACAATTTTTCCATTCACTCAGTCACCCACACACTATACCTCTATCCATGCACCTTGGTACTCATCTATCCACCTGTTTGCCTGGCTACCATCCATCTCCATCCCAACCATCCATCCATCCATCCGATATTTACTGAGTCAGTATGATTCTCCTGCTAACAAGACAGACACGGTCACCACTCTCAAGTTTGCCAGTGCTTTGGCAAAGAGGAGACAGACCTTACACAACCAGTTGCCCAATTAACTAGCTGACAACTGGGATAACTGCTATGAAGGAAAAACACAAGGATCTCTGAGGCCATACCGCTGGGAGCACCGGCTAGTCCCGGGAAGCAGAGTCAGGGAAGACTCTGAGGAAGAAACACTTGGCTCATTCATTCATTCAAAGTGCTCAGGAATGAACGAGGCCCTGTTGCCTCTGGAAGTTGTTTCTGTCAGTCCAGGCCCAGCTCCCGGCAGCAGAGCGAGCCTGGCTTGGCCAGGACTGTGGGCTCTGACCACCGCCGTGTGTGGCCGGTGCTCCTAGATCTGGGACAACCCTCCCAGGAATTCGAATCCAGCTTTGGGAAGACATCATGGCACCAGGAGAGGAATGGGAGAGAAGCAGACACACGAAGGCTGGGAGAGATCGCCAGAAAGGAAAAAGCAAGACTTTCACCTTGACATCATGTTCAAGTAATCGCTGCCATGGAGAAGGCTATACAGA
>NW_027894225.1:0-240 GCF_054177405.1 Leptonychotes weddellii | reverse complement strand
CCTACTTTTGTATCTTTGGGGTAAATATCCAGTAGTGCAATGTGATCCAGGAATTGCACTACTGGGTATTTACCCCAAAGGGCACTTGCAATTTTAAACTAGAGTTGTAGGGAAAGACCTTACTGACAAGTGACTTTCAAGTGGAGTCCTGAAGGAGCCATATGAATGTCTGGAGTTTGAGCATTCCAGGCAGTGGAAATAGTAAGTGTATAGGCCCTGGGACAGGTGTGTGCTTAGTGT
>NW_027894224.1:0-240 GCF_054177405.1 Leptonychotes weddellii | reverse complement strand
CTTCACCAAAGCAGGAAAGAATATGCAATGGGAAAAAGACAGTCTCTTCAACAAACAGTGTGGGGAAAACTGGACAGCCACATGCAAAAGAATGAAACCAGATCACTCTCTTTCACCATACACAAAAATGAACTCAAATGGATTAAAAACTTAAATGTGAGATCTGAAACCATCAAAATCCTAGAAGAGAACACAGGCAATAACTTCTCTGGCATTGGCCATAGCAACCTCTTTCTAGCT
>NW_027894223.1:0-240 GCF_054177405.1 Leptonychotes weddellii | reverse complement strand
GGATGATTTAGAAAATAATCGCCAGAAAGAAATTTTTAAAAATAACAGTTGGAGCAACCACTATATTTAAGACTTAAACATGAATTAACCCATCTCATCCTTGTAGAAGAATTAACTGACTTTCAGAGACGTTTTTAAGTATTCAGGGCTACAAAGAAGATCTAACGTGTTGTTTGATGTAAAGCCTAGTGAACATTCTGCTATACTATTCAGCTATTAATGGTAGAGGAGGGGAACAAT
>NW_027894222.1:0-240 GCF_054177405.1 Leptonychotes weddellii | reverse complement strand
TAAAAGAAACTATCTCAAAATTTTAAAGAGAGAACAACTTTTATATATATATATATATATATATATATATATAAAATAAGGGTAACTACTATGAAGGGATAGAATATGACTAAAAATGAAAAATAAAAAAGATTTTTTAAAAAAGGGATTGATAAGATGTTGGTTGAAAAGGGAAAAAGAAAAATTCAAAAAAAAAAAAAGTTAAAAAAATATTCACTTTGAAAGACTAAAGAATCATGG
>NW_027894221.1:0-240 GCF_054177405.1 Leptonychotes weddellii | reverse complement strand
TCCCTTGGTATAAGGCTAGAGTCTATGCTGCTTATTCACCACTTCAAATGTGCTATGGGCGTGTAAAGCAAATATACATTCGTTCATTCATTCCACACCAACGAGCAGCTAACTGAGGAGTGCCTGCTCTGTATCAGGCAGGCAGTAAGTCGGGCACTAGGGCCGTGATGGGGACCATCCTAAGAGACCGGTGTGTGTACCCAGACCTGCAGCTGTACGCACACTGGCTTCATCTACAGC
>NW_027894220.1:0-240 GCF_054177405.1 Leptonychotes weddellii | reverse complement strand
TGTCTGTTTTTGTGCCAGTACCATACTGTCTTGATGATGAAAGCTTTGTAACGGAGCTTGAAGTCCGGAATTGTGATGCCACAAGCTTTGCTTTTCTTTTCAACATTCCTCTGGCTATTCGGGGTCTTTTCTGGTTCCATACAAATTTTAGGATGATTTGTTCCATTTCTTTGAAAAAAGGGGATGGTATTTTGATGGGGATTGCATTAAATGTGTAGATTGCTCTAGGTAGCATTGACA
>NW_027894219.1:0-240 GCF_054177405.1 Leptonychotes weddellii | reverse complement strand
TTGTCATTTCTTGTGTTTTTGATTTTAGCCATTGTGATGGATGTGAGGTGATATTTCATTGTGGTTTTAATTTGCATTTCCCCGATGTTTACTGATGTTGAGCACCTTTGTATGTGTCTGTTGGCCATCTGTATGTTGTCTTTGGAGAAATGTCTGTTCAGGTCCTCTATCCATTTTTTATTGGGATTTTTTTTTTTTTTGGTATTAAGTTGTATAAGTTCTTTATATATTTTGGATATT
>NW_027894218.1:0-240 GCF_054177405.1 Leptonychotes weddellii | reverse complement strand
GGTTGGCTCCTGGACTTCCCACAGCCCACTCACACAGACCATCTCAGTTGGTGGAGGTCTCCTGATGGTAAACCTTCTGTCCTTCCCGGAGGGGGACCCTGAGATGAACATTCGTGTCCAAATGCTTTATTAAGTTGGTGCTCCCAGGAAACACCTGTAAGCGAATTGGGGGAGGACAGGGAAGGGAAAGAAGCCAAGCCAACTCTCGACTTTAGGTGAGGCTCCAGCATCAGCCTGACT
>NW_027894217.1:0-240 GCF_054177405.1 Leptonychotes weddellii | reverse complement strand
TAGGGCGCCTGGGTGGCTCAGTTGGTTAAGCGACTGCCTTTGGCTCAGGTCATGATCCTGGAGTCCCGGGATCGAGTCCCGCATCGGGCTCCCTGCTCGGCAGGGAGTCTGCTTCTCCCTCTGACCCTCCTCCCTCTCATGCTCTCTGTCTCTCATTCTCTCTCTCTCAAATAAATAAATAAAATCTTTAAAAAAAAAAAGATAAAAGTAATATATCATATAATATATAATATTATATAT
>NW_027894216.1:0-240 GCF_054177405.1 Leptonychotes weddellii | reverse complement strand
TATATCTTTGTTTGATACTACATTTTGGCAACATTTTAAGCTTTTTAATGTGTTAGATGGGTAAAAAACATGTTCTCTTTCAGTTTGGGTTTCCCTGATTTCAGTGAGATTTTTTCCATATTTTTCTTTTTCTGTAAACTATATTTTCATATATTTTGACCTCTGGAAAGCTTTTCTTTTTTTCTACTGATTTGAAAGACATCTTTAGGCATCCTGGATATTTTAGAATGTTAATGATGC
>NW_027894215.1:0-1564 GCF_054177405.1 Leptonychotes weddellii | reverse complement strand
ATCCCGGGACTCCAGGATCATGACCTGAGCCGAAGGCAGTCGCTTAACCAACTGAGCCACCCAGGTGCCCCTGGGCTCTAATATTTTAATGCAGCCTTGAGGACATCTCAGAGCAAGAGGCCGCATCTGGGGGAAAGGTCCTGGCCTCTGGAATCCAGGACTCTGGGTTGGAATCTGGTTTTGCTGCTGAGGAGCAGGGGGGCCTCAGGCAAGTCTGTCCTTTCTCCTTGCTGAGGCCACCTCTGTCTCTGTAATAGAGGGTCACTGTTTCCCCCACAAGGTGAGGGGAAGGATGGAAACAGCACGAAATCAATAGGAGTCATCATTCTCTTGCCCTCTTTCCTTTACATTATCAATACTCAAACAAAACAAAACAAACTCACAGTGACCAAGGGCTAATTGCACTCTGACTTTTCTCTTTGGAAAGAAATCTTTTAAATAAACCAAGTTTCTGACTCTGTGTTCAAAGTGCCCTTTCCTTGATGCCCCATCATCTGGCAGGAGGCATGCCAGAGATACTTGGGGAATGACTAGCTGGGCAAGTGCATCTCTCTGAGTGAAGAGCTCTAAACTCTGGGAATGCCCAGGGTCTGCCTGACCAGCTTCCATTGACAATCTGTTTCCCAGGCTCTGATGGGGGGGCAGGGAGGGAGGTGGGTCATGTGTGTGTGACACACTGTGCTTAATTTGATGTCCCTTTGAAGGAGAGATAGGACGTTCCTTTAGCCTGGTGGGCTCTTCATCTATCCACTCATTCATCTGTCCTGTTCATCTATCCAACCATCCATCCATCTACCCATTCATTCATCTACCCATCCATTCTCCCATCTACCCACCTATTTACCCACCCAGGTGTCCAACAATTTTTCCATTCACTCAGTCACCCACACACTATACCTCTATCCATGCACCTTGGTACTCATCTATCCACCCGTTTGCCTGGCTACCATCCATCTCCATCCCAACCATCCATCCATCCATCCGATATTTACTGAGTCAGTATGATTTTCCTGCTAACAAGACAGACACGGTCACCACTCTCAAGTTTGCCAGTGCTTTGGCAAAGAGGAGACAGACCTTACACAACCAGCTGCCCAATTAACTAGCTGACAACTGGGATAACTGCTATGAAGGAAAAACACAAGGATCTCTGAGGCCATACCGCTGGGAGCACCGGCTAGTCCCGGGAAGCAGAGTCAGGGAAGACTCTGAGGAAGAAACACTTGGCTCATTCATTCATTCAAAGTGCTCAGGAATGAACGAGGCCCTGTTGCCTCTGGAAGTTGTTTCTGTCAGTCCAGGCCCAGCTCCCGGCAGCAGAGCGAGCCTGGCTTAGCCAGGACTGTGGGCTCTGACCACCGCCGCGTGTGGCCGGTGCTCCTAGATCTGGGACAACCCTCCCAGGAATTCGAATCCAGCTTTGGGAAGACATCATGGCACCAGGAGAGGAATGGGAGAGAAGCAGACACACGAAGGCTGGGAGAGATCGCCAGAAAGGAAAAAGCAAGACTTTCACCTTGACATCATGTTCAAGTAATCGCTGCCATGGAGAAGGCTATACAGA
>NW_027894214.1:0-240 GCF_054177405.1 Leptonychotes weddellii | reverse complement strand
TCGTGTCAACACATATATTTCTACAATATTTTTATTGGACACATATACTTCTAATGTTTGCATATATCATCATTTACTTAATGCCCTACTGGGGCCACTTAGACAATATCCAATTTCTTTTTATTTTAAGCTTTATTTATTTAAATCACCTCTACACCCAATGTGGGGCTCAAACTCATGACCCTGAGATCAAGATCCCATGCTCTTCTGACTGAGCCAGCAGGTGCCCCAGCAATATCC
>NW_027894213.1:0-240 GCF_054177405.1 Leptonychotes weddellii | reverse complement strand
TCTTCCATCCCACGTCCTCCATTAATATTAAAGTCCTTTGATTTTTTTTTTTAAGATTTTATTTATTTATTTGAGAGAGAGAGAATGAGAGAGAGCAAGCACATGAGAGGGGGGAGGGTCAGAGGGAGAAGCAGACTCCCTGCCGAGCAGGGAGCCCGATGCGGGACTCGATCCAGGGACTCCAGGATCATGACCTGAGCCGAAGGCAGTCGCTTAACCAACTGAGCCACCCAGGCGCCC
>NW_027894212.1:0-240 GCF_054177405.1 Leptonychotes weddellii | reverse complement strand
TTGCAAACTCTAGGGAAACCACTTAAAAAACAATAAAGTTAAAAAAAAAAAAAAGGATTCTTTTGCTTCTCCAGCCAATGTCAAGACAGTGGTTCCTCAAAATATGGAAGGAAAAATAAAATAAGATAAAAACAGAGAGGGAGGCAAACCATAAGAGACTTTTTTTTCTTTCTCAAACTTTGATTTTTCTTGTTTTTTTACTTTGTTTTGTTTTTTTTTTTTTAAAGATTTTATTTATTT
>NW_027894211.1:0-240 GCF_054177405.1 Leptonychotes weddellii | reverse complement strand
GCCCTCCTAGAATTAGAATGTAAGCTTCTCCATGGCAGGGTTGTTTATCTGTTTCATTCATTGATTTATCCCAGACTCCTGGAACTGCCTATCACATGGTAGGTACCTAATAAATAGCTGTTGAATAAAGTATAGAAACATGCAGATCTCTCCTAATAAAAACGGGGAAGTGGGGGAGAAAAATCCTTCCTTCATTCCTCTTCCCTCCTAGCTGTCACTCTCCTGCCCCTCACAGCCAAG
>NW_027894210.1:0-240 GCF_054177405.1 Leptonychotes weddellii | reverse complement strand
GAACATCCCAGCCAGGGGGCGCCTGGGTGGCTCAGTCGGTTAGGCGACTGCCTTCGGCTCGGGTCGTGATCCCGGAGTCCCGGGATCGAGACCCGCGTCGGGCTCCCCGCTTGGCGGGGAGTCTGCTTCTCCCTCTGACCCTCCTCCCTCTCATGCTCTCTGTCTCTCATTCTCTCTGTCTCAAATAAATAAATAAAATATTTAAAAAAAAAAAAAAAAAAGAACATCCCAGCCAGGAAT
>NW_027894209.1:0-240 GCF_054177405.1 Leptonychotes weddellii | reverse complement strand
GGGGTGGCAGGCCCACATCCTGTTCTTTCACGCTTCCCTTTTGGCAGCCTGGTGGGTCAAATATACAGGTTTATTTAAGAGTCTTCCAGGGAACAGCTCCTATTTGAACGATGGGAGTGGTGAAAGTTTAATTGGAGACACCATCTTAGAAATATTCAGAAAATCTCTCAGTCTATAAAAGTCCAGCTTTCCAGTTGTATTTGGCCTGGCCAATCTTGTCATCATTTAGAGGTCATATCC
>NW_027894208.1:0-240 GCF_054177405.1 Leptonychotes weddellii | reverse complement strand
GTCCAGGGGGGAGGAGGCGGCCTGTGCTTAACTCTGAGGAATGAACAGAATTGACTAGAAAGGGGGTAGGGGCCCGGCCTCAGGCACAGCCTGGGAAAACAGCAGAGCCCTGAGTGAGAGATACATTCAGAAAACCTCCAGGACGCCGTTCTGTGGCAGGAGCAAGACTGTTGTCTTGTCACCCAGCCCTGGGGAAGGGGCACGCCCCAACTCCCAGGTGAGCACCTGGGACTTGCCTGT
>NW_027894207.1:0-240 GCF_054177405.1 Leptonychotes weddellii | reverse complement strand
TTAACGACTGAGCCACCCAGGCGCCCCAGGCAAAGATTTCTAAAGGTACTGTTCAGCCAGATGGCTCAGGCTAGGAGGGAAACACAGGTAGCCCCGTGAAAAGCAGGCTGGGAGACAGCCAGAAGACCTGCAACCCCCAGGCTATATGGCCGCACCCCAGGAGGCTTGGCCCCTCCCCCTACAATATACGGCTCCACCCTCAGGATATGTGGCCCCACCGCCCACAATATATGGCTCCCT
>NW_027894206.1:0-240 GCF_054177405.1 Leptonychotes weddellii | reverse complement strand
ATCCCCTCAATCCTAGTTCCCCAAAGGCCTCCCCCAGCCCCTGCCAGAAGGGCTGCCCTGAGGTGCTGCTCTTCATCAAAGGACTAACAGCATGAGGGTCTATAAACACTGGAGCTTTCTTATCCTCTGATCAGGGTAACTCTGCCACGTGACCCTCACAGTCCAGAGATCCCTGTGGTATTGAGAGGACATTTGCTGGCTCCATGAGTCTTTAGTGGGTACTGTAGCTTTGTTTGGCCT
>NW_027894205.1:0-240 GCF_054177405.1 Leptonychotes weddellii | reverse complement strand
TTTTTTTTTTTTAAAGATTTTATTTATTTATTTGAGAGAGAGAGAATGAGAGACAGAGAGCACGAGAGGGAAGAGGGCAGAGGGAGAAGCAGACCCCCTGCCGAGCAGGGAGCCCGATGCGGGACTCGATCCCGGGACTCCAGGATCATGACCTGAGCCGAAGGCAGTCGCCCAACCAACTGAGCCACCCAGGCGCCCAGTTTTGCCCTTTTCTTATTCCAACCTAATCCCTCCCCAAAT
>NW_027894204.1:0-1564 GCF_054177405.1 Leptonychotes weddellii | reverse complement strand
AGGGGAGGAACAGAGAGTTGTGTAAACAAGTAAGTATAGAATAACATGATTCATAATATGGGGGGGTGTTCATACCCAGGATATAAATAGAAATTGGTGGATACTCACCATTACATTGTATCAAATTATGCTACCATCCTAACTGTATCAAATATAGTAAGAGTGACTTTATTTATTGATCATTAATATGATTATAGATAGTGGTTGGCAATTTAGGCCCATGGGGTTTTTTTTGCAATTGTGGGAAAATATTAAAAAACAAAGAATTTACCATTTAAACCATACAATTCAATGCCACTAAGTACATTCATAATGATGTGTAACTATCACCATTATTCATTTTCAGAACTATTTCATCTTCTCAAACTAAAACTCCATACACATTAAACAATTTCCCATTCCTCCCTACCCCCAGGCCTTAGCAAACACCATACTACATTCTTTATGAATTTGATTACTCTAGGTACCTTACATAAATGGAGTCATACAATACTTTTTCTTTCTTTTTGGCTTATTTCACTGAGCAAAATGTCTTCAAGCTCCAGCCATTGTTGTAGCATGGTCAAAATTTCAATTCTTTTTAAAGCTGAATTATATTCCATTGTAAGGATATACCACACTTTGTTCATGCATTCAGCTGTCAATGGACATTTGGATTGTTTCCAACTTTGGGCTATCACAAATAATGCTGCACTGAACATGGGTGTACAAACAATTGTTTGAGTTCCTCCTTTCAGTTATTTTGGGTATATGCTCGTAAGTAAAATTACTTGTTCTAAGCTAATTCTATGTTTAATTGTTTCAGAAGCTGGGCCAATTTTTAAAAACAAAGTTTTATTACATAAAATCACATTTATTCATTTTTGTATTGACTGTCGTAGTTTATGTACAAAATTGGCAGAGTTGAATAGCCATGACAGAGACCATTTGACCCACAAACCCTAAAATATTTACTAAATGGCACTTTACAGAAAAAAAATTTGTTGACTCATATTACAGAAACTTGTGCTACCAATTTCTTGGTTTCACAGAGAATACAAGTCTTTAAAAATTAAAAGATCTCTCACATAGGGAGATAGAAAGAACAGAATGTTATTCTCAGCCTATAGATGAGATAGAAAGAACAGAATGTTATGCTCAGCCTATAGATGAGAAACCAAGAAGAGAATGCCACACAGAAGTTACAATCTCAAATGAAATTAATCCAATACTGATATCCAGACTCAACTGTTCCAGGTAAATCTTGCTTTCTCATCAGAGAATTACCAAGTCCTAGCACTACTTTATACATTAGATATGTCCATCAACAGATGAATTGATAAAGAAGATGTGGTATACACACACACACACACACACACACACACACACACACACAATGGAATATTACGCAGCCATCAAAAGGAATGAGATCTTGCCATTTGCAATGATGTGGATAGAACTGGAGGGTGCTATACTGAGTGAAATAAGTCAATCAGAGAAAGACATGTATCATATGACCTCACTGATATGAGGAATTTTTAATCTCAGGAAACAAACTGAGGGTTGCTGGAGTGGTGGAGGGTGG
>NW_027894203.1:0-240 GCF_054177405.1 Leptonychotes weddellii | reverse complement strand
TTGTTATTTTTGCTATAATCAACATTATAGTTAATGTCCTTTGTCTAAATTGTTCTTCATTATCCTCTATGTCTTTGTGATTGTGGTTTTTATATTTTTTATATTATTATATTATATCATTATATTTTTCCTACTATTGCATCTCCAGTCTCTTGAATACCTAATGTGTTGATATTATTTTCTGAGACTCATTATTTCTAGCACTCTACCCAGAGTAAACAATGTATATTCCATTATTTT
>NW_027894202.1:0-240 GCF_054177405.1 Leptonychotes weddellii | reverse complement strand
TCCCTCCCATTAGGGTGCAGACCCAGTGACAGAAGGGAGCTGGGGGGGTGGTTTGAGCACGGCTGTGGCCCCAGTGCTTATTGGCACGGAGTAGCACATAGTTCAGTCAGTATCCACTGAATGAACAGATGAGTGAATGAATGAAGCTGGGAATCAAACCAGGATCTGACTTTAAACCTCATGATCTTTCTTATATCATGCTAGGTCTAGTAGATGATGCCAAATGTAACACGGGTTCTA
>NW_027894201.1:0-240 GCF_054177405.1 Leptonychotes weddellii | reverse complement strand
AGAAAGCATGAGTGGGGGAGGAGCAGAAGGAGAGGGACAAGCAGACTCCACGCTGAGTGTGGACCTTGACATGGGGCTCAGCTCGATCTCACAACCACATCATGACCTGAGCCAAAATCAAGAGTCAGCCGCCTAACAGACTGAGCCACCGAGGGCCCCAGCAATCTATACATTTAGTGCAATCCCTATCAAAATACCAGTAGCAATTTTTACAGGACCAGGACAAATAATCCTAAAATT
>NW_027894200.1:0-240 GCF_054177405.1 Leptonychotes weddellii | reverse complement strand
CTGATTTCCTGCACTCCCCACCGAAAAGGAGAGCCCTGCACTGTTATGCATTTACATTTACTCTATGTCTCTTCTGCAAGGATGGGTTTGTCTAACACGTTCGAAGAGCCCTGCGAAAACGTAAATGGGTCCAATGCGATCAGTGAGAGATGATCCGTTATTAAAAAGCATATCCCTGGGGCTCCTGGGTGGCTCAGTCGGTTAAGCGTCTACCTTCGGCTCAGGTCATGATCCCAGAGT
>NW_027894199.1:0-240 GCF_054177405.1 Leptonychotes weddellii | reverse complement strand
CACCAACAGTGTAGGAGGGTTCCCCTTTCTCCACATCCCCATCAACATCTGTCATTTCCAGACTTGTTAATTTTAGCCATTCTGACTGGTGTGAGGTGGTATCTCATTGAGGTTTTGATTTGGATTTCCCTGATGCCGAGCAATATTGAGCACTTTTTCATGTCTCTGTTGGCCATTTGGATGTCTCCTTTGGAAAAATGTCTGTTCGTGTCTTCTGCTCATTTCTTCATTGGATTCTTT
>NW_027894198.1:0-240 GCF_054177405.1 Leptonychotes weddellii | reverse complement strand
GTCATGCTATTTCCTAACCCATAGATATTTTGAAATAATCAAGTTTGATGTTTTACTCAGCTCAGTTTTAGAGTGATTTTTTTTTTCTAGGTCAGTAAATTTTTGAGAAAGAGCTTTTCTTTTTTTTTTTTTATTATGTTATGTTAATCACCATACATTACATCATTAGTTTTTGATGTAGTGTTCCATGATTCATTGTTTGCGTATAACACCCAGTGCTCCATTCAGTACGTGCCCTCT
>NW_027894197.1:0-240 GCF_054177405.1 Leptonychotes weddellii | reverse complement strand
TGGAACCCCCTGTGACTCCACTGGGTCATGACCTCCCCTGAACCTGTTCCTGGTCCTCCCTGGGACTGGACATCACTTGTACATTTACCTGGGCCTCCCATGAGACAAGAACACCAAATCACCTATACCTGGGCCTCACCCGCACCTGCACCTCCTCACCTGTACCTGCCCCAGGTCTGGCTAGAACCAGAAAGGACGGTGGTCAGGAGGTGGGACGAGAGACAACCAGGGTCCATCCTG
>NW_027894196.1:0-240 GCF_054177405.1 Leptonychotes weddellii | reverse complement strand
GATTTATTGCTTTTTAATCAGAAAAAAGCAATGCATTTTTTAAAAAGCTTTTATTTATTTATTTGACAGAGAGAGCGAGAGAACACAAACAGGGGGAACAGTAGAGGGAGAGGGAGAAGCAGGATCCCCGCCAAGCAGGGAGCCTGATGTGGGGCTTGATCCCAGGACCCTAAGATCATGACCTGAGCTGAAGGCAGACGTTTAACTGACTGAGCCACCCAGGCGTCCCCAGCAATGAAT
>NW_027894195.1:0-240 GCF_054177405.1 Leptonychotes weddellii | reverse complement strand
TTTGGTAAGAAAACATTTTACTACTTAATTATAGAACTCTATTAAAGAATATTTTTTTAAAGATTGTATTCATTCACTTGACAGAGAGAGACAGCGAGAGAGGGAACATAAGCAGGGGAAGTGGGAGAGAGAGAAATAGGCTTCCCTCAGACCAGGGAGCCTGATGCGGGGCTTGATCCCAGGACCCTGGGGTCATGACCTGAGCCAAAGGCAGACACTTAATGACTGAACCACCCAGGC
>NW_027894194.1:0-240 GCF_054177405.1 Leptonychotes weddellii | reverse complement strand
TTAATTTTAGCCATCCTGACTGGTGTGAGGTGGTATCTCATTGAGGTTTTGATTTGTATTTCCCTGATGCCGAGTGATGTTGAGCACTTTTTCATGTGTCTGTTGGCCATTTGGATGTCTTCTTTACAGAAATGTCTGTTCGTGTCTTCTGCCCATTTCTTGATTAGAGATTATTTGTTCTTTGGGTATTGAGTTTGGTAAGTTCTTTATAGATTTTGGATACTAGCTCTTTATCTGATA
>NW_027894193.1:0-1564 GCF_054177405.1 Leptonychotes weddellii | reverse complement strand
GGTCCAGGGGCGCCTGGGTGGCTCAGTCGTTAAGTGTCTGCCTTCGGCTCAGGTCATGATCCCAGGGTCCTGGGATCGAGCCCTGCATTGGGCTCCCTGCTCTGCGGGAAGCCTGCTTCTCCCTCTCCCACTCCCCTTGCTTGTGTTCCCTCTCTCACTTTGTCTCTCTCTGTCAAATAAATAAAATCTTTAAAAAAAATTAAAAAAAAAAAAAGAAGATGTGGTCCATATATACAATGGAATATTACTCAGGCATCAGAAAGAATGAATACCCAGCTTTTACATCAACATGGATGGGACTGGAGGAGATTATGCTAAGTGAAATAAGTCAAGCAGAGAAAGTCAATTATCATATGGTTTCACTTATTTGTGGAACATAAGGCATAACATGGAGGACATTAGGAGAAGGAAGGGAAAAATGGAGGTGGAATTGGAGGGAGAGATGAACCATAAGAGACTATGAACTCTGAGAAACAAACGGGGTTTTAGAGGGGAGAGGGGAGGGGGGTTGGTTAGCCTGGTGATGGGTATTAAGGAGGGCATATACTGCATGGAGCACTGGGTGTTATACGAAAACAATGGATCGTGGATCACCACATCAAAAACCAATGATATATTGTATGGTGACTAACATAACATAATAAAATTTAAAAAAATAAAATAAAATGGTAAAATAGTGTACATAAGAGATATAGAGATATAGATATGACTTTCCATATAGAGATATAGGGATAAATATAGATATAACTAGAGAAGCATATAGATCTAATTATGTAATTATAAATATGTCAAGCTTGGAAATAAGAAATCTAGTATAGAACTTAACACAATTTAGTCACCAATTGAACTAGGCACTAGAGTCATAAGCCTTTGAGAAACCTATAAAATGATTACAAAGACAGGCGCCTGGGTGGCTCAGTTGGTTAAGCGACTGCCTTCGGCTCAGGTCATGATCCTGGAGTCCCGAGATCGAGTCCCGCATCAGGCTCCCTGCTCGGCGGGGAGTCTGCTTCTCCCTCTGACCCTCCTCCCTCTCATGCTCTCTGTCTCTCATTCTCTCTCTCTCTCAAATAAATAAATAAAATCTTTAAAAAAAAATGATTACAAAGACAAAAGTCACACATGCATACACACATGTATTTTTAGCTTCCTAATCAGAGTCCTATACAGGTAGAGATTTAAAAGATGTGGCTCTTAGGAGAACACCAATATTTCTAGACCATGCTCTTGGCCTTTATATATTTCAGTGTTTCAAAACGTAAATGAGAGGGTTAGGCTAGATGGGCTCTAAGGTTGCTTCCCTCTCCAAAATTCTTGGAGTTTGTGATTATGAAAAGGCTTATAGAAACACCCAATCTCAATTCCTAATCGCAGGAAACAAACTGAGTGTTGTTGGAGTGGGGGGTGGGGTGGGAGGGATGGGGTGACTGGGTGATAGACACTGGGGAGGGTATGTGCTCTGGTAAGCGCTGTGAATTGTGCAAGACTGTTGAATCTCAGATCTGTACCTCTGAAACAAATAATGCAATATATGTTAAGAAAAAAAAAAAGAAGAAGAAGAAGG
>NW_027894192.1:0-240 GCF_054177405.1 Leptonychotes weddellii | reverse complement strand
TTTTTTTTTTTAAAGATTTTATTTATTTATTTGACAGAGAGAGAGACAGCGAGAGCAGGAACACAAGCAGGGGGAGTGGGAGAGGGAGAAGCAGGCTTCCTGCCGAGCAGGGAGCCCGATGTGGGACTCGATCCCAGGACCCTGGGATCATGACCTGAGCCGAAGGCAGACGCTTAACGACTGAGCCACCCAGGCGCCCCCCAATGAGTTTTTATTCTAGATTTTTTTTCTAATTTTCCA
>NW_027894191.1:0-240 GCF_054177405.1 Leptonychotes weddellii | reverse complement strand
GGGTTTCCACCCCGGGGGTTGCAGTTCATCGGCACGACCCTGGGGCACCGGTTTCCGTCTCGGAGGCTGCAGTTCGCATGCGTGCGACCGTCATGCCGGTTTCTGTCCGGAGTGGGCGGGGGCGGGGGGGTTGCAGTTCGCGTGCGTGCGACCCCGCCGGTCTGGTTTTCCACCCCAGAGGCTGCCCTAAAGTTCTTTCGCAACGCTACCGGTCTGTGAGTCTGTGCCCCATCTACAGCG
>NW_027894190.1:0-240 GCF_054177405.1 Leptonychotes weddellii | reverse complement strand
CATGGAACACTTCATCTAAAACTAATGATGTAATGTATGGGGATTAACTTAAGAATAAAAAAAAAAAAAAAGAACAGAATACAAAACCCAGAAATGAAACCTACAGCTATGTGGTCAGTTAATCTTCAACAAAGCAGGAAAGAATATCCAATATGAAAAAGACAGTCTCTTCAACAAATGGTGTTGGGAAAGGACAGCAACATGTAAAAGAATGAAACTGGACCATTTTTTTTTTTTTTT
>NW_027894189.1:0-240 GCF_054177405.1 Leptonychotes weddellii | reverse complement strand
TGTCTGTTCATGTCTTCTGCCCATTTTTTGACTTGATTATCTGTTTTTTGGGTGTTGAGTTTGAGAAGTTCTTTATAGATCTTGGAAATCAGCACTTTGTCTGTAGTGTCATTTGCAAATATCTTCTCCCATTCTGTGGGTTGTCTTTTTATCTTGATGAAGTCCCAAAAGTTCATTTTTGCTTTTGTTTCATTAACCTTTGGAGATGTATCTTGAAAGAAGTTGCTGTGGCTCATGTTG
>NW_027894188.1:0-240 GCF_054177405.1 Leptonychotes weddellii | reverse complement strand
GTGGCTCAGTTGGGAAGCATCCAACTCTTGATCTCAACTCAGGTCTTGGTCTTGATCTCAGGGTCATGAGTTCAAGCCCTGTACTGGGCTCCAGGCTGGGTGTGGAGCCTACTTTAAAAATAAAATAATTTATCTTTCGGATAGATGTCAAATACCCATCGTAAAAAATTTAAAAGGTATAGAAAGGTAGATGGGGGGGGAGGGGAGGAAGATAGACTGTAAAAATAAGTTGCCTTGTCC
>NW_027894187.1:0-240 GCF_054177405.1 Leptonychotes weddellii | reverse complement strand
TCAGGAAACAGGAATTTCTAACAAACACTGTCAAATATTGTAGGTGCAACTTAAGTTAAGCAAGACACATTTCCACTGAAATGTTTTGAAGATCTGAAAAGTCTGTACCCTAGTACCTGGTAAGCTTGGCTTCAGCTAATTGCTAGATGGGTTTGAAAGGTGTGAAATACACTTGTGTTTTTAAGATGGGAAGACTCACTATGACAGGGCAAATGTAGGCAACACAGAAACAGTATTTTT
>NW_027894186.1:0-240 GCF_054177405.1 Leptonychotes weddellii | reverse complement strand
TGCGTTGTCAGCCAGGCCCATCTGTGCCTTTAATTTTCGGGCAGGCTGTTTGATTTTTTCCCCCACTTTCCCTCCTAATCCCTGCCACACACTTGGTCTCCTTGGTTCAGACTTTGTGGGGCTCTGCTCTACTCATCTCTTGATTGGGAAGGGCTCCCAGGAGGGATATTGACCTCACTTCCCTCTTTTTTTTTTTTTTTATTCTTATGTTAATCCCCATACATTACATCATTAGTTCTA
>NW_027894185.1:0-240 GCF_054177405.1 Leptonychotes weddellii | reverse complement strand
GATCTGAACTGTGTTTCTTCACAGAAATTTCAAAGGAAATTCTATTTCTGAGATCGATAAAAATATATGGAAGGCATACCGTTGGACTGAGAAACTGTGAGTATATTCTCTCCAAATACAAATACAAAAAACTGAACTGCATTCTAAGATCCTTCTTGGTCCAGAATTTTGAAGTCAGTAGCTCTGAGGAAAGGTATTTCCCCCTCCATATCCCAATTCAACCTCTATTGATTGCAATTC
>NW_027894184.1:0-240 GCF_054177405.1 Leptonychotes weddellii | reverse complement strand
CAGCTCATACTAACGGAAGCAAGCCCTCCTGGACCCAGAGGGGTCTTTTTAAAAAAATCCCATGGAGCCAGAAATGTGTCCTTCCCCAAAGCAGGGCCGGGGTTGTCTGCGGCTCTGGGGAAAAGCCATTGCTGTCAGGATTTGAGCCCACTTTCCTGATCTGGAGAAGTCTATGCTTTGTATGCATCCCAACGTTGGCATGTTTCGAATACTTGGCTCCCAACTGTAGCTGACATACGT
>NW_027894183.1:0-240 GCF_054177405.1 Leptonychotes weddellii | reverse complement strand
GGGTTTCCACCCCGGGGGTTGCAGTTCATCGGCACGACCCCGGGGCACCGGTTTCCGTCTCGGAGGCTGCAGTTCGCATGCGTGCGACCGTCATGCCGGTTTCTGTCCGGAGTGGGCGGGGGCGGGGGGGTTGCAGTTCGCGTGCGTGCGACCCCGCCGGTCTGGTTTTCCACCCCAGAGGCTGCCCTAAAGTTCTTTCGCAACGCTACCGGTCTGTGAGTCTGTGCCCCATCTACAGCG
>NW_027894182.1:0-1564 GCF_054177405.1 Leptonychotes weddellii | reverse complement strand
CAAACTGAGGGTTGCTGGAGTGGTGGGGGGTGGGAGGGATGGGGTGGCTGGGTGATAGACACTGGGGAGGGTATGTGCTATGGTGACCATTGTGAATTGTGTAAGACTGTTGAATCACAGACCTGTACCTCTGAAACAAGTAATACATTATATGTTAAAAAAAAAAAAGAAGAAGAAGAAGATAGCAGGAGGGGAAGAATGAAGGGAGGGAAATCAGAGGGGGAGACAAACCATGAGAGACTATGGACTCTGAAAAAACAAACTGAAGGTTCTAGAGTGGAGGGGAATGGGGGGATGGGTTAGCCTGGTGATGGGTATTAAGGAGGGCATGTCCTGCATGGAGCACTGGGTGTTATACGCAAACAACGAATCATGGAACACTACATCAAAAACTAATGATGTAATGTATGGTGATTAACATAACATAATTTAAAAAAAAAAGAACAGCCAGCCAAGACCAAGTTTACCGATCAATGAGAACGGCAGAACTCCAGCACTAGGGGAATACTGCACATAGAATTCATGGCTTTTTCCCCATGATTATTTAGTCTTTCAAAGTTAATTTTTTTTAACTTTTTTTTTTAATTTTTCTTTTTCCCTTTTTCAACCAACATCTTATCAATCCCTTTTTTAAAAAATCTTTTTTTATTTTTCATTTTTAGAGTCATATTCTATCCCTTCATAATAGTTACCCTTATTTTTGGTATATATATATAAGTTGTTCTCTCTTTAAAATTTGGGATACAGTTTCTTCTAACAGATCAAAATATACCCTAAGTATCTGGTGTATGACTTTGTTCTAGTCTCCTGCCTGATCACATTCTCTGCCCCCCTTTTTTTTTAAATCTTCTTCTTTCTTTTTTCAACCAACTTCTTATGTTATCAATTCCTTTTATAAAATCTTTTATAATTTTCACCTTTACAGTCATATTCCCTACCTTCATCATATTAACCCTTATTTTTGTACATATATGTTTTTCTTTCTTTAAAATTTTGGGAGGCACTTTCTTCTAACAGACCAAAATACACCCAAAATCTAGTGTGTGGCACTGATCTATGCACCAGCCTGATCATATTTGATCATATTCTGTTTTGTTTTTGTTTTTGTTTGTTTTTATCTTTTTCTTTTTCTTTCTTTCCCTTTCTTTTCCCCATTTCAAGTCTTTTCTGATTTGTTTAGTGTGGGATGTTATTACCCTGTTAGCATTTTGTTCTCTCATTCATCTATTCTCCTCTGGACAAAATGACGAGATGGAAAAAATCACCTCAACATAAAGAACAAGAGGCAGTACCAACTGCCAGGGACTTAATCAATAAGGACATTAGTAAGATGTCAGAACTAGAGTTCAGAATGATGATTTTAAAGATAATAGCTGGGCTTGAAAAAAACACGGAAGTTATTAGAGAAACCCTTTCTGGAGAAATAAAAGAACTAAAATCTAACCAAGTCGAAATCAAAAAGGCTATTAATGAGGTGCAATAAAAAATGGAGGCTCTAACTGCTTGGATAAATGGGGCAGAAGAGAGAATCAGTGATATAGAAGACCAAATGATGGAAAATAAA
>NW_027894181.1:0-240 GCF_054177405.1 Leptonychotes weddellii | reverse complement strand
TCAAGGGAATCAAGGTGCGGTCGGCCGATAAGCAGTACAACGACGGGCTGTCCCACTTCATCATTACCTCTGTCACACCCGCAAGGTACAGCTTCTCACTTTATATTCTTCCCACCAGATGCCTTTATTCGTAGGGCATGATTCTGCTAAATGACCATTCTGAATAATAGACTATTGCTTTTCCAGTGCTTAAAAAAAATGGTAGAGAGAACAACCTTCTTTTAAAAAGAAGTTGCTATT
>NW_027894180.1:0-240 GCF_054177405.1 Leptonychotes weddellii | reverse complement strand
GAAGGAAAACCATAAAAAAGACAGTACCATGATAGTGCTATGAACAAGCAAACTACATTTTAACAGACAACTCTAGAATAAACAATTTGGAAGTTGGGGAAGTAAATGGCCTGAAATCAAAGGGGAAAAAAATATACACTTAGTGAAAGAAATGAGATGAGAGATAATAAACCTTGAATAATGGCAAAGGCAGTAATGTGGGCGAGAAAGCTATAGTTTTAGATAACTAAGAGCAAAAAT
>NW_027894179.1:0-240 GCF_054177405.1 Leptonychotes weddellii | reverse complement strand
CTATCAGTTTCTGGGTATTAATTTTGTGTTTTGCAACTTATTCATTTATTCCGTTTATTTATTCTATTACTTTTATTTATTACTATTAATTTGTTACTTCTATTTATTCATTTATTACTTCTATTACTCATTTTTAAATTTCATTTTTTAATTTATTCTTGTCATTTATTACTTTTATTACTTTTTTGGATCTTTAAGGTTTTTTACATATAGTATATCATCTGTGATTACTGACAGTTT
>NW_027894178.1:0-240 GCF_054177405.1 Leptonychotes weddellii | reverse complement strand
CATCATGCACTGGCCTTTGAAGCTTCAGCTAGAAATGGCAAATGTCACT
The DNA here is from genome assembly GCF_054177405.1 of Leptonychotes weddellii. Taxonomy (NCBI): domain Eukaryota; kingdom Metazoa; phylum Chordata; class Mammalia; order Carnivora; family Phocidae; genus Leptonychotes; species Leptonychotes weddellii. The sequence goes on along the minus strand of NW_027894178.1, from coordinate 191 downwards.
TTCTTTCACATTTTATTGGCCAAGGCAAGTCATGTGGCCACACATAATTTCAGAGAGAGTGAGAAAGTACAATCCTCCATATGCTCAAAAGGGGATAGCTGGACATATTTGGTGAACAGCACTGTTAGAGGTTGAATTACTCCCCCCCCCATTCATATGTTGAAGTCTTAACCCCCAATATCTCAGAATGT
>NW_027894177.1:0-240 GCF_054177405.1 Leptonychotes weddellii | reverse complement strand
GAAGGAAAACCATAAAAAAGACAGTACCATGATAGTGCTACGAACAAGCAAACTACATTTTAACAGACAACTCTAGAATAAACAATTTGGAAGTTGGGGAAGTAAATGGCCTGAAATCAAAGGGGAAAAAAATATACACTTAGTGAAAGAAATGAGATGAGAGATAATAAACCTTGAATAATGGCAAAGGCAGTAATGTGGGCGAGAAAGCTATAGTTTTAGATAACTAAGAGCAAAAAT
>NW_027894176.1:0-240 GCF_054177405.1 Leptonychotes weddellii | reverse complement strand
CTACCAGTTTCTGGGTATTAATTTTGTGTTTTGCAACTTACTCATTTATTCCGTTTATTTATTCTATTACTTTTATTTATTACTATTAATTTGTTACTTCTATTTATTCATTTATTACTTCTATTACTCATTTTTAAATTTCATTTTTTAATTTATTCTTGTCATTTATTACTTTTATTACTTTTTTGGATCTTTAAGGTTTTTTACATATAGTATATCATCTGTGATTACTGACAGTTT
>NW_027894175.1:0-240 GCF_054177405.1 Leptonychotes weddellii | reverse complement strand
TCGTGTCAACACATATATTTCTACAATATTTTTATTGGACGCATATACTTCTAATGTTTGCATATATCATCATTTACTTAATGCCCTACTGGGGCCACTTAGACAATATCCAATTTCTTTTTATTTTAAGCTTTATTTATTTAAATCACCTCTACACCCAATGTGGGGCTCAAACTCATGACCCTGAGATCAAGATCCCATGCTCTTCTGACTGAGCCAGCAGGTGCCCCAGCAATATCC
>NW_027894174.1:0-240 GCF_054177405.1 Leptonychotes weddellii | reverse complement strand
GGCATTTCAACATGGTAGCCAACAGGCAAACATTCCACTCAAAACTAACCCCAAGAGCCAGGGCTGTTTCTCTCAGAAAAGCTGTGAAGTGTGCCTCTTTCTCCCTCCGCCCCTCCATGATTGGTTTTCACTTATTATTATAGGCTCCTGGAGGGCAGGGACCAGGGCTTATCTGTTTATCTGTTTCCTGGCATGTAGCAGGTGCTTGATGCAAATCTGTGAATTGCCAAAGCATTTTCC
>NW_027894173.1:0-240 GCF_054177405.1 Leptonychotes weddellii | reverse complement strand
TCAAGGGAATCAAGGTGCGGTCGGCCGATAAGCAGTACAATGACGGGCTGTCCCACTTCATCATTACCTCTGTCACACCCGCAAGGTACAGCTTCTCACTTTATATTCTTCCCACCAGATGCCTTTATTCGTAGGGCATGATTCTGCTAAATGACCATTCTGAATAATAGACTATTGCTTTTCCAGTGCTTAAAAAAAATGGTAGAGAGAACAACCTTCTTTTAAAAAGAAGTTGCTATT
>NW_027894172.1:0-240 GCF_054177405.1 Leptonychotes weddellii | reverse complement strand
GGCCTTAGTGTAGAGACACTGGAGGTCCTGCCAGTGCAAATGTCAACAAAGTGAAAGAGGCAAATAACACTTGGTTGTAATTATAAAAATAATTTTGACCCCATGAACTCCAGAAAAGTCTCAGGGCCCCCCAGGGGTCTGCAGAAGAGACTTTATGGACTGCCACACCAAAACAGTATGTTGATTCCACCCGCTATTCAAAAACTCTCAAAGATAAAATACGAATTCATACCATTGGTT
>NW_027894171.1:0-1564 GCF_054177405.1 Leptonychotes weddellii | reverse complement strand
AGAGAGAGAGAGAGACAGCGTGAGGGGGAACACAAGTAGGGGGAATGGGAGAGGGAGAAGCAGGCTTCCGGCTGAGCAGGGAGCCTGATGCGGGGCTCAATCCCAGGACCCCAGGATCATGACCTGAGCCTAAGGCAGTCGCTTAATCAACTGAGCCACCCAGGCGCCCCTAGATTTAATTTCTAAATGTAGTTTTTCATATATTTAATGTTTATACTTGCTTGTTTTGTAGAAAAAATATATAACTGAGGATAAAACCATGTTAATCCAGCCTTTTAGTAAACCATTTCTGTTTGATGTGTAGTTGCTCATATGTAAAACATAACCATTGTTTGTCTCTTTTCTTTATTTGGTCATTTGTTTTGTTTCTTAAATTCCACATATGAGTGAAATCATATGGTATTTGTCTTTCTCTGACTGACTTATTTCACTTAGCATAATATCCCCCAGGTTTATCCATGTTGTTGCAAATGGCAGGACTTCCTTCTTTTTAATGGCTGAGTAATATTCTTTTTTTCCCCCCCCAAATTTGGGATAGAGACAGAGAGAGCATAAGTAGGGGGAGGAGCAGAGGGGGAGGGACAAGCAGATTCCCCGCTGAGTATGGAACCTAATGCAGGGCTTGATTCCAGGACCCTGAGATCATGACCTGAGCCAAGTCAGATGCTTAACTGACTGAGCCACCCAGGTGCCCCATGGCTGAGTAATATTCTATTACTTCTTTATCCATTCATCTGTCTTCATCCATTCATCAATCCATGGACACTTGGGCTGCTATCATAGTTTGGCTATTGTAAATAATGTTGCAATAAACATAGGGGTGCATATACCTTTTTGAATCAGTGTTTTCATTTCCTTTGGGTGAATACCCTGTAATGGAATTACTGGATCATATGGTAATACTATTTTTAGTTTTTTAAGGAACCTCCACAGCATTTTCCACAGTGGCTGCACCAATTTGCATTTCCACCAATAGTGTGTGACAATTTCTTTTTCTCCACAAGGGACATAAGCGGTGTGATAGTTTATTTTAATTTTAATTATTTTGCAAGCCTCTAGGAAGAAATAAGCCCCCAAAGTCAAAGCTCAAAATGATGGCAAATGTTATTCTAAGAAATATGAGAAAGATCTTATTAAACCAAGGAGGACATTGAATTGGTGGTTGTAGTAAGTACTATTATGAAGGATAGAGGTGGTTGCCTTGGACAGTATGTTTAGCGACTGGAGGAGAGATAAGAATCAGCATAATATTGACAAGTAGTATTGATGTAGAATCAACCTCCAGAGAGTTCATTAAGTTTTAAAGCTATAAATATATTCATCTTCATGAAAAATTCTGGGAGGAGGAATTGAATCAGAGTAATTTCCTCTTAATTCGCCCAAGATATTATAGAGAATTATTGACTGAACAGACTTGCTGTCCCTTATGGCAATGCTTAGAAAATTGTACACCAAGAAAATGATGTTTGTGTGACATAGTGAAATAAACTTGAAGGGATTTAAAGTCAGCTCTATAAATTTTGGTGAAAAAATTCATTGTATTTCTTATGTCCTAAGAAAAAAA
>NW_027894170.1:0-240 GCF_054177405.1 Leptonychotes weddellii | reverse complement strand
GATGGATAGATGGATGGACGGACAGGTGGATGGGTGGGTTCATAGATGGTTGGACAGGTGGATGGACAGATGGATGGGTGGATGGATGGACGGGTGGATGGACAGATGGACAGGCAGCTGGATGGATGGATGATTGGATGTGTCAGCATATGACCAGCTGGTCCAAATCCCATTTAACATAGATGGTCTATGGCCTGGGGTCCTGAAAACAGCCTGTGCTGGTGGCCTTCACCTGGGCCT
>NW_027894169.1:0-240 GCF_054177405.1 Leptonychotes weddellii | reverse complement strand
TATCTAACCGTCGTTATTGGCGAATATCTCATTTCTTCCAGAGCTCTCCCACCCCACTTGGGCCAGACGTGAACATATAGCAACTTGTTTAAAATAATATCTACTCACGACTAGGTGCGGGTCAAGCCTTGTGCTAAACTCTGGAATGACAGGGATAAAAGAGCTAACGTCTTTCTAAAGGAACTAAGAGTTAGGGGGGTGGAAAATGCACATGAATAGCTGTGGGCCTCAGCCTTCCTC
>NW_027894168.1:0-240 GCF_054177405.1 Leptonychotes weddellii | reverse complement strand
GTTATAAAGGGTATGAGAAAGGATCCCGAGGAGCAGCCAGCTGAGGAGGTACGTGGGGCAAGGTCTGGAAGAGTCCCGAGCACAGGAGTTTCTGCCCTCGCGGAGTTGGGGTGGGTCCCCCTCCTGGCACGTGGATGTGTTGTCCAGCTCAGAAGTTTTCCGAGTTCCGTAGTTCAGAGATCTTTATGGAAGCTTCGACACGTGGGCATCATCGGTTTTAGCTTCATCTCCAGCCCCTCT
>NW_027894167.1:0-240 GCF_054177405.1 Leptonychotes weddellii | reverse complement strand
GAGCTGAAACCAGAGTCAGATACTTAACCAACTGAGCCACCTAGGTGCCCCACTAATGAGGTTTTTTGTTTGTTTGTTTGTTTGTCTATTTATTTTTATTTTTTTGTACTAAGCCTTTGGAATCCAGTGGCTTTTACTTTTATTGTGGTATAAAGTATATGTGACTTAAAATTTACCATTTTAACCATTTTTAAGTATATGGTTCAGTGGCCTTCAAGGCAGTGCCCAGCACAAGCTTGG
>NW_027894166.1:0-240 GCF_054177405.1 Leptonychotes weddellii | reverse complement strand
GGACTTATAGTCAGGACCACATGCCCCTGCATGAAATGTGCTTAGGGACACTTAGTGTCCACTTGACAATTATCATTCTTACCTTTTCTTCCTCCTGGTAGTGGCTCACGATGACCAGAGAGGTTGGATGAGTCCCCTCTGAGAGCTCTGTGTGCTGTGCCTAAGGAGGACCGAATGGCTATGCACACACATATTCCTTCATGTTCTCCTAAGTCTGAGGGTCCGGTTTCCTTGTGTTCC
>NW_027894165.1:0-240 GCF_054177405.1 Leptonychotes weddellii | reverse complement strand
GTCCAGGGGGGAGGAGGCGGCCTGTGCTTAACTCTGAGGAGTGAACAGAATTGACTAGAAAGGGGGTAGGGGCCCGGCCTCAGGCACAGCCTGGGAAAACAGCAGAGCCCTGAGTGAGAGATACATTCAGAAAACCTCCAGGACGCCGTTCTGTGGCAGGAGCAAGACTGTTGTCTTGTCACCCAGCCCTGGGGAAGGGGCACGCCCCAACTCCCAGGTGAGCACCTGGGACTTGCCTGT
>NW_027894164.1:0-240 GCF_054177405.1 Leptonychotes weddellii | reverse complement strand
TTTAGGGAATCCTGCCAGAAGTTCTACGAGGCCGAGCTGGCAGAGCTGTCCTTTGCTGCAGACACGGAAGAATGCCGGAGACACATAAACGACTGGGTGACGGAGAGGACGGAGGGTGAGGCGTGTTCACTGCCTAGACTCGGCACGTGGAAGGGGGGACAGCCGGGGGACAGCCGAGATCGCGGGGGCGTGGCCTCCAACGTGTCCCCTCGGGCCCTGTAGCCAGTGGCCTGTTGGTGT
>NW_027894163.1:0-240 GCF_054177405.1 Leptonychotes weddellii | reverse complement strand
TCACGTTTATTTTCTGGAAATAATTTAAACGCCAGAATTAGACAAAACAAAACAAAACAAATCTGGCTCTATTTTCTTTCCATGTTGTGAAACTAAGCTACATAATTTTAGCAAAAAGGTGTTAGCAGAGGATGGTTTCGATCCATCGACCTCTGGGTTATGGGCCCAGCACGCTTCCGCTGCGCCACTCTGCTCTCCGACAAAGAGCTCTCCTAATAATACCCTTAACCCTGTTCCGAG
>NW_027894162.1:0-240 GCF_054177405.1 Leptonychotes weddellii | reverse complement strand
GAGGATGCTGGTGGCTAGAGGCACTTTCTGACTCCCAGGTCTGGAGGGCTGTAACACTGTTAGGGGTGTGGGCCAAGACAGGTGTGGGGTTTTCCACAAGTCACAGAGGTGCCCAACATTAATGCAAGGCAGCCTGGGCCAGGAGCTGAATGTTGATACTCCCAAAAACCCCGCACTGTGCATTTTGAGTCCAGTACTTTAGATGTGAAGAAACTAAAATCACAGACAGGGGACCTCGGG
>NW_027894161.1:0-1564 GCF_054177405.1 Leptonychotes weddellii | reverse complement strand
TGTTGAGTTTGATAAATTCTTTATAGATTTTGGATACTAGCCCTTTATCTGATATGTCATTTGCGAATATCTTCTCCCATTCTCAGTGTCTTTTGGTTTTGTTGACTGTTTCCTTTGCTTTGCAAAAGTTTTTATCTTGATGAAGTCCCAATAGTTCATTTTTGCCCTTGCTTCCCTTGCCTTTGGCGAGGTTTCTAGGAAGAGGTTGCTGCGGCTGAGGTCAAAGAGATTGCTGCCTGTGTTCTCCTCAAGGATTTGGATGGATTCCTGTCTCACATTTAGGTCTTTCATCCATTTTGAGTCTATTTTTGTGTGTGGTGTAAGGAAATGGCCAGTTTCATTCTTCTACATGTGGCTGTCCAATTTTCCCAACACCATTTGTTGAAGAGACTGTCTTTTTTCCACTGGACATTCTTTCCTGCTTTGTCAAAGATGAGTTGACCATAGAGTTCAGAGTCCATTTTTGGGCTCTCTATTCTATTCCATTGATCTATGTGTCTGTTTTTGTGCCAGTACCATACTTTCTTGATGATTGCAGCTTTGCAATAGAGCTTGAAGTCTGGAATTGTGATGCCACCAGCTTTGCTTTTCTTTTTCAACATTCCTCTGACTATGCGGGGTCTTTTCTGGTTCCATACAAATTTTAGGATTATTTGTTCCATTTCTTTGAAAAAAGTGGATGGTATTTTGATGGGGATTGCATTAAATGTGTAGATTGCTCTAGGTAGCATAGACATTTTCACAATATTTGTTTCTCCAATCCATGAGCATGAAACGTTTATCCATTTCTTTGTGTCTTCCTCAATTTCTTTCATGAGTATTCTATAGTTTTCTGGGTTCAGATTATTTGCCTCTTTGGTTAGGTTTATTCCTAGGTATCTTATGGTTTGGGGTGCAATTGTAAAGGGGATTGACTCCTTAATTTCTCTTTCTTCTGTCTTGGTGGTGGTGTATAAAAATGCAACTGATTTCTGTGCATTGATTTTATATCCTGCCACTTTACTGAATTCCTGTATAAGTTCTAGCAGTTTTGATGGTGGGGGGGGAGGGGGGAGTCTTTTGGGTTTTCCACATAAAGTCTCATATCATCTGTAAAGAGTGAGAGTTTGACTTCTTCTTTGCTGATTCAGATGCCTTTTATTTCTTTTTGTTGTCTGACTGCTGAGGCTAGGATTTCTAGTACTATGTTCAATAGCAGTGGTGATAGTGGACATCCCTGCCGTGTTCCTGACCTTAGGGGAAAGCTCTTAGTTTTTCCCCATTGAGAATGATATTCGCTGTAGGTTTTTCATAGATGGCTTTTATGATATTGAGGTATGTATCCTCTATCCCTATACGCTGAAGAGTTTTAATCAAGAAAGGATGCTGTACTTTGTCAAAAGCTTTTTCTGCATCTATTGAGAGGATCATATGGTTCTTGTTCTTTCTTTTATTAATGTATTGTACCACACTGATTGATTTGCAGATGTTGAACCAACATTGCAACTCAGAAATAAATCCCACTGGGTCGTGGTGAATAATCCTTTTAATGTACTGTTGGATCCTACTGACTAGTATTTTGGTG
>NW_027894160.1:0-240 GCF_054177405.1 Leptonychotes weddellii | reverse complement strand
TGATTGTCTTCATCTCTGGCCAAATTTAGTCATAGCCTATCTAAATATTTTGTTATCTAAATACTGTCATAAATTGTTAATGTATGGTTTTTAATTGTTACCTAAATACTGAATCATACTTTGTTAACTTCTTTTTTTCTTTTTAAAAAATATTTATTTATTTGAGAGAGAGAGAGAGCATGCTCATGAGTTGGGGGGAAGGGGAGGTGTCAGGGTTGGGAGAGAGGGAGATGGAGAGAC
>NW_027894159.1:0-240 GCF_054177405.1 Leptonychotes weddellii | reverse complement strand
AGTGTCCTTTAAAGCGTTGCCCCACAGTGAGTTGTGTGGCAATCAGTCAGTTGGCTAGGATGAAGTGATGCAATGAAGAACAACCTCCATCCCCTGGGGAGGTTGAGAAAGTTGAGCTCTGGTGTCACTTCCTGTTTTTTAAGGACCATAATCCCATCTTGAGGGCCCGACCCTCATGACCTCATCTAAATCTAATTACTTCCCAAAAGCTCCACCTCCTAATGCCATCATATTGAGAGT
>NW_027894158.1:0-240 GCF_054177405.1 Leptonychotes weddellii | reverse complement strand
TGTGATCTCTGCAATGATGAGAGATAGATTATCCCATCAGTTTTTCCCTGATAGGGCAATTCCATTGACAAGCAGGTCTCAGCTCATTGCCTGGTGGCATTTGGGCATAAGCTATATGACCACAGGACAGTACACTGAAGATGTTCCACGCTCCTGAACTGTTTTTATTCACAGAACTTCTGACACCAAATGTGTATATTTTCCTCACACCTACTAATTCTGCAACTCTGTGGACACCAC
>NW_027894157.1:0-240 GCF_054177405.1 Leptonychotes weddellii | reverse complement strand
TTCCTGAGATTAAGAATTCCTCATATCAGTGAGGTCATATAATACATGTCTTTCTCTTTTTGACTTATTTCAGAGCAGCCAGAATTTGAGGCTTCAATCGGGATATAAGTCTTGGGGAAGAAGCCAGCAGGGTCATCTGACCTGCTCCCAGGCTGGCTTGCCAGCTGAGGACCAGGTCAGGCCAAATGCCCAGGGCTGTCACATATGTTGGGCGTTTTGTGGGAAGAACAAGTTGTAATT
>NW_027894156.1:0-240 GCF_054177405.1 Leptonychotes weddellii | reverse complement strand
CATCATGCACTGGCCTTTGAAGCTTCAGCTAGAAATGGCATATGTCACTTTCTTTCACATTTTATTGGCCAAGGCAAGTCATGTGGCCACACATAATTTCAGAGAGAGTGAGAAAGTACAATCCTCCATATGCTCAAAAGGGGATAGCTGGACATATTTGGTGAACAGCACTGTTAGAGGTTGAATTACTCCCCCCCCCCTTCATATGTTGAAGTCTTAACCCCCAATATCTCAGAATGT
>NW_027894155.1:0-240 GCF_054177405.1 Leptonychotes weddellii | reverse complement strand
TAGCCTAGCCCCTGGCAAGGACATTTGGGAACCACGCAACAGGCCCCTCCCCAAGAAGATCAGCAAGAACAGCCAGCCAAGACCAAGTTTACCAATCAATGAGAACAGCAGAACTCCAGCACTAGGGGAATACAGCACATAGAATTCACTGCTTTTTCCCAGTGATTCTTTGGTCTTTCAAAGTTAATTTTTTTAATTTTCTTTATTTTTTCTTTTTCTATTTTTTTAGTTGACTTTTTC
>NW_027894154.1:0-240 GCF_054177405.1 Leptonychotes weddellii | reverse complement strand
GGAAGACCCTGGCCCCACATCGGGCTCTGGGCACAGACCGCGCGGGGCCAGGCTCAGGCTGGGGGCAGCCAGGGCTCATTCCGCCCGGGTCACACTGGCAGGCCCACCTGCTCAGCCATGGTCCATGCCCAACTGTCCGGCCACAGCGGCCACACCGTGGGGTTCGGGCGCCCCCCGGTGGCCATCCTGTGCCACTGCAAGACAGGGCAGGGGGCGTCTGCTGCCGCTGTCCACAGCCCG
>NW_027894153.1:0-240 GCF_054177405.1 Leptonychotes weddellii | reverse complement strand
TTGTCATTTCTTGTGTTTTTGATTTTAGCCATTGTGATGGGTGTGAGGTGATATTTCATTGTGGTTTTAATTTGCATTTCCCCGATGTTTACTGATGTTGAGCACCTTTGTATGTGTCTGTTGGCCATCTGTATGTTGTCTTTGGAGAAATGTCTGTTCAGGTCCTCTATCCATTTTTTATTGGGATTTTTTTTTTTTTTGGTATTAAGTTGTATAAGTTCTTTATATATTTTGGATATT
>NW_027894152.1:0-240 GCF_054177405.1 Leptonychotes weddellii | reverse complement strand
CCCAAATACTAGTGAAACAAAGAGGTGTGTGAGCTAGAGCCAGGCCAGAGAGCACCAGTGATGAGTACCTGATAGAAAGGGTCAAGAATCAAGCACCAGTGATGAGTACCTGATAGAAAGGGTCAAGAATCAGAGAGCTTCAGACAGCTGACTGGCATCTGTCTGCTCCACAGATGCTGGCAGTGGTCTGGGGCCTGCACAGGGAGCAAGCCTCAACCTCGGGTGTCTGGGGCAGAATCT
>NW_027894151.1:0-240 GCF_054177405.1 Leptonychotes weddellii | reverse complement strand
GCGATGGATGCAAAAGCAAACGTGAGTAACATAAGGCCTTGGCATCCCTAGGCTCCCACTCTACCAGGGGTTGGGGGGGCGGCGGGAAACACCAAGAATTTTAACAAGGCAGAATATAAGAAACACTGTAAAAGGCAAAGGCAAAGGCAAACAGGAGGGAGAAGGTTACAAAGGGAAGACTGGAGGATCCTCTGGTGAAGTGAAGCTGGGGCAGTGTCCAGAAAGATGGGCAAAACTGCT
>NW_027894150.1:0-1564 GCF_054177405.1 Leptonychotes weddellii | reverse complement strand
GGGCCTGGTGGTGGGTATTGAGGAGGGCACGTTCTGCATGGAACACTGGGTGTTATGCACAAACAATGAACCATGGAACACTTCATCTAGAACTAATGATGTAATGTATGGGGATTAACATAAGAATAAAAAAAAAGAATAATTAGGAAATTAACTATTTTAACTTAAACCTCTAATTGCTTCTGGGAAGACAGAGAACATTGAAATACCCACCTGCAGGAGCCTGTCAGATCTTAAGATTAAAGAAGATATTTCACCAAGCTAGTAATAATCACTGCTCAAGAAAAAAATTTTTTCCCTTCAAAACAGAAAGAAGAAAAACCAAATGACGCTGTTACAGTTCTTTTTGTTGCCACACCAGTGTCTGCAGGCCTCTGGATGAAAGGGCTCCATTGATGCATTCATTCCGATAACCAAGCTTCGAACCTCTAAGGGAGGGGGCACAGGGTGGGGAGGGCCGGGAAGAGGTGAGAAGCTTTTCAGTGACAGCCTGGGAGGCTTCTGAATGTTGTGACAGGCACTGCTCCTTCTCTCTCAGCATTGCTGCTGCCACAGCCACAAGGCCACATCCCGGTCCTTCCTACCCCAGCTTTGTCTTGGCTGTACTTGGGGCCCTTTCCTCAGTCCAGGGGGCTGTACGGAGAGGTGGGGGTCTGCACCGGCAGGGCCCATTCTGAGCCCCAGGAGGGTCCCTGAAGGGCTTCCCATGCAGACGGTGAATGTCTCTCCAGCTGAGTGGCATGCACACTCTGGTGGGGAAGGAGAGCTTATGTCCTATTCTCACATTGCACTGCCTCCAGCACACCATGAATTAATATGCATTTTAACAAAATCTGTAATTAGCTTGTGAACTCCATCCATACTACAGTTTTACAGTAGGGTCCTCTTCAGAGCAGCTCCGAAGTGTGGGAACCTACAGCTGTCTTCAGAGAATTCCTGAGATGGTAGGACACACCATTACTTTGTGTAAGAAAGAATATATTTAACCTGTGACATAATGCTGTGTTATCACTTGGAATTGTTCTTTTGCACATATTGGAAAGAGTTCTTTCATTATTGAAAAGACACTTATTTAGATATAGACATTTTTCATTCTGTATTATTTTTCACACACACAAATAGGAAAACAGAAGCAAAATAAATTGGTTAAAGTCAGAATGGCTAAAATTAACAAGTCAGGAAACGACAGATGTTGGCGGGGATGCGGAGAAAGGGGAACCCTCCTACACTGTTGGTGGGAATGCAAGCTGGTGCAGCCACTCTGGAAAACAGTATGGAGGTTCCTCAGAAAGTTGAAAATAGAGCTACACTATGACCCAGCAATTGCACTACTGGGTATTTACCCCAAAGATACAAAAGTAGGGATCTGAAAGGGTACGTGCACCCCGATGTTTATAGCAGCAATGTCCACAATAGCCAAACTGTGGAAAGAGCCAAGATGTCCATCTACAGATGAATGGATAAAGAAGATGTGGTATATATACACAATGGAATATTATGCAGCCATCAAAAGGAATGAAATCTTGCCGTTTGCAACGATGTGGATAGAACTGGAGGGTGTTAT
>NW_027894149.1:0-12972 GCF_054177405.1 Leptonychotes weddellii | reverse complement strand
GAAACCCCAGAAATATTCCCACAATTACAAAGATTGCCATAAACAAAATGAAAGAGAGTAGCAGGAGCCAGCTGTGGAGTCTCCTGTTTTTCAGGATCGTCCCCCATACTTGGACCTTGTCAAACAGCATGAGTAGCTTGGCTCGCGCCAATCCTGCATTCATCTTCCTTCTTTCTCCTGCTACTTATACAGTGAAATATCAAGAAGTTCTCTACATTTTGAAGTTCTCCCTACTGCATCACAGAATGAAATAGGAGAGAGTGTATTAGTTTCCAGGTGCAAATAACTTGAACTCCTAATCCAATTGGCTTAAAAGATTAGTAATTTATTATTTTAAACTATAGAACATTCAAGAGAAGTAGGGCAATTTTAGAGTTGGTCAGTTCAGTGGCTCAATAGTGTCACCAGGGATCCAGGTTCCATGTTTCTGTTCTGCTGTTTTCATCCAAGTGGCCTAGCTTCCCTTGCAGTGGCAAGACAGCCATGGTAGTTTCACAATCCCTTTGAGGTACAACAACAGGTAGGGGCAGAAATGGGGTCTTATTGACCAGATCTAGGTCACATGTCATTTCCTAATCTCATCAATCAGTACTATGCATGTCAAAGACTAAACAAAGTTCACCCCTTAGACCTGGGCCTTTACTTAGGAAGAGTGTGGGTACCTGAACAAAATCACGGGAGGAAGAAAGGGCAATGGCCAGTGGGAGGACTTTCCAGTATTGTCTTATTGTTTCCCATACATAACAACAACAACAAACACTCTCTTTCATTTGAGAGGCTGGGTCAACAGTTGCCTTCATTAAGGATATTGTTTTCAGCTTATACCTCTTAGTGGTGAAAAAATGCCAGGAGAAAACTGAAATCAATGGTGAATGTCCCGGAACAAAGAACAAATGTTACTCCCTGGAAAGAAACTTTTTGATCTTATAAACCTAGCTGCTTTTATTCTTTAGCTTCCAAAATCCATAAAAATGCTCCTAAGCAAAGTTAACTTCCAAGTCCATAAAAATGTGATTTATCATTTACAACATGACATTTATAGTATCCTTTTTTGGTCCTGGCAAGGGGAAACTGAGAGAAAGGTGTGAAGACTCCTAGTCTTTGAAGATGACTAATGACATGGTATATGGTTACTTACATTCCTGAAATATAAGTATGCAATTGCATCCACTCAAGTCTAACTAAAAGACGAGGCCAAGTACAATTTAACTTATAATATAAATAATAAAAATTTAAATATGGTGCCTTATAATTAGTGAAACACACATTATCAAACAGGAACTAAAGCTTGAATTTTGCTGTAAAACTGATTCTCAGTAGTGCCTAAGCTGCCTCCTAGCTGGTGTCATTATCTGTGTTTGTGTATGTGCTTATAAGTATGTTGATGTGAGTTCTGCATCTCTGTATACCATCTTAAATACTTTTTTTTTTTTTTGGAATGAGGTGATTATAAATAAATATACATTGCTCAATTTCCAATTCCATGTGCATGCCCTCGTCCACATATTGTGAAAGTTTTTCTGGTATAATCTAATTCAGCTACAGACGTGAGCTCCACATTTTACAAAGCTGTGTGCTATTTGACTACTTTTAAACAAAATACTTTGGCAGAGGGCTGCGTAACTCTAGTGACTATGTGTAGATTCATGTTGGGAGCATCCAGTCTGCTGATTTTGAAAGTTTTATTGTGGGAGGAAAATGGAGGCTGGAGAGAATGATTGGCTTTTGCTTTAATTAGCCAGGTAATTACCTCAACTCTCAGTTTTACATTATCTGTATTGATACTGACTCTACGCAAAGAGTAAAAGCCAATCAATGGATCAATCCACAAAGAAGTGTTTAAGTGCTCAAGGTTATATTAGGTGAACAGAATTGTGTAAGGGACTCAGGGTGATAAGCACTAGATACTTAAGTGAGTGCTAAGGAATAGAAAAAAAGTGTAATTTCCCTCAAGTGGCTTATGGGGGGCAGATGAGCATGTTTCACATGAAAACAATTTGGGAACAATATAAGACAGTGAGAAATTTCATGCAGTGGTACACGTAAGTCCCATGGGCCTGAGTTAGGGCAATATCAGTAAGAACAGAGTAGCTGGGTTTGAAAGTTTTATGGGATCTGGGTCCAGTGGTGCACTTGTTGGATTGACTTCTGTGTCCTAAAGTATAATGGGGATGTGTCCCAGTAACGTTAGGATGTTTGAAAATCACCTGCATGAGGACACATTTCCTAACTCAATCAAGGAGTTATTTTGCTCTTTTTATCAGCAAAAAGGTAGGAAAAGATGCTGTGATAATAAATCCAGCACTTCCTTGTTTATAGTGTGTTGCTAAGTAGAGCTTAAATATGTTAGATGTGTGTGTGCATTTTGCTAGGAACATAAAAATAAGAAAAAGAAGTAAATCTATATACTTCCATAAGATATTTAATAAGTTTTTTACAAGTGGGTTGGCCAGAAAGAGTGGGATAGTTGAGTAGATTATCAAGAAATACAAATAAATTTTGAAGGCTTTTAAAGGGTTCAAAAAAGTACTTTGAAAAAGTGACTTTGTACCTAGGCTTTGCCAGGGGGAAGACTCTGGAACATAGAAAAGAAGACAAAAAAAAAAAATCCCTGTATTGTACCCACAATACAGAGCAATAGAGAGAAAGTAAAGGAAAATATTGTTCCCTCCCCCCTCCCCCACCCCTTTTTCTTAAAGTAGGCTTCAGGGCCAGCCTGGAGCCCGATGTGGGGCTTAAACTCAAGACCCTGAGATCAAGACCAGAGCCGAGATTTTTTTTTTTTTTTTAAAGATTTTATTTATTTATTTGACAGAGAGAGACACAGCGAGAGAGGGAACACAAGCAGGGGGAGTGGGAGAGGGAGAAGCAGGCTTCTGGTAGAGCAGGGAGCCCGATGCGGGGCTGGATCCCAGGACCCTGGGATCATGACCTGAGCCGAAGGCAGACGCTTAACCGACTGAGCCACCCAGGCGCCCCTGGAGCAGAGATTTTTAAAGATGGAAAGCTTCTAAGAAAAGACATGAAAAAAGCAATGTCATAGTATGTAGATACATTCCTTAGAAAAAATGCTCTCTTCTACTCCTTCAGGAAATTCAGTAGAAAGAGGAACCAAAATAAAGAAGGGAACGTGCCTTTTGAAAAACTAAGTAAGTTGATCTTGATTACTCATATTTAAGAGCTGCAAGAACACCAGCACTTTGTAGTAAAAGCACTGTACTGATTATTTTTCAGAACTTATTTATAATAGAAAATATATCTAGAATTTAGAAAAAGTATGACCCTTAAAAGTGTGCCATTAGGGAAAAAAGTAATCATGGGTTTAATCTTCTAAGAGTTTAAAGAAGCCCTGGGTAGTGACAGCCGGGTTGTAAGTGTGTTCAGACTATCTTATCTCTTACTGTGGTAGGGTAATGGGACTGGGAGGGCAAAAGGAAATGACAGATTTTATCTATATTGATTTTAACAAGAATTTTGGTTTTGTGTCTCCACAATGAAATTGAGAAGTGCAATTGGCCCTTCAACTTTTTGCATCCATGGATTCATTGTTTAGGACAAAAGATGCAAGGGAATGCCTTCTTTAACAATCATTAACAACTGCTTATAAATATCTGAATATATGCTGATTTGGGGCTGCAGAGAGAGATAAAGCCTAGTCTTTGCCCTTCAGGGGGTTTATAATCTAGGGGGTGAGAGACCAACATAAACAAGTAACAATGTAAAGGAGCATATATTGAACTTCATTTGTATGGTAAATAGTAAATGGCACCTTGAAGAAATAACTTTTCTTTAATTAAAGACTGTTACCCTTTCAAGCCTCTACAAAAGATGTTGCATTTTTACTAACTTGTACAGATAAATTACTAATTTGTGCTAGAAATATGGTTATAAGAAAAAATCAACAGCATAAGAGATCAAAACAGCAGGCTCTTGGAGGGTATTGGGGATGATGTTGGCATTCCCATTCTGTACTTCTCTAGAACAGTGCTTCTGAGACTTCAGTGTGCAAGGAATCACCTGGGATCTTGTTAAAAGGAAAATTCTGAGTCAGTAGTTAGTGGGGGATCCAAGAATCTGCATTTCTAGCAAGATCCCAGGTGCTACTGGTGCTGTTGGCCTGGGAACCAGACTTTGAGTAGTAGCCAGGGCTAGACCAAACTGAATTTACAAATACCAGACATAGAAATCACCAGGCCTGTTATATAAGTCCATGTTGGTTGACCTCTTGAATCCTCAGACCAAGAACATAGGAAACTTTGAGTCAGAGATACAATTAAGAGGAAATTAATCTTGCAAGAAGGGATGAAAGAAATGATTATCATGCAGCATTAAAAAAATGGAAACTGCAGGGTGATGTAAAAATGCATATAAAGTATAGACTGTTACACAGCTTTATTAGACCTGCATATGGTGGACATGCATTTTGGCAGGCTTGAATTAGATACAGAATAGAATTATTTCTCAATAAGGATACAACCTCCTAAATGGGGCATTTGAATGTCCCCCCCTCTTTTTTTTCCCCCCAGAAGGCTTTAAAGAAAGATGGTCACCCAAATGGGTTGCCTCAAATTAGACCTTCTCTAAATGTTGAGAGATATTCTCAGTGTTCCTTCTAAGACCCTAAAAGTGGCATTGAATCTGATTCCCTCTTATGGCTTCCAAGTAGCAACTATTTACAGTGAAGGAATAGCAGGTGTGATTACACAAATCGTGTTCACTATCATTCAATACAGTGAATTTTCATGCTATTTCTTTTATTTCTGAATCCATCATATCCAACCTCTCTGCAGATCATTAGTTCTACAAATCCTTTTTTCTTAAAGAGAGATGATTTTAAAGTATTTTATTTAAAGAAATTTTTTAATTTAAATTCAAGTTAGTTAACATGAAGTGTAGTATTAGTTTTAGGGCTAGAATTTAGTGATTTGTCTCTTGCGTATAACACCCAGTGCTCATTCCATCAAGTGCCCTCCTTAATGCTCATCACCCAGTTACCCCATCCCCCCACCCACCTCCCTTCCAGCAACCCTCAGTTTGTTTCCTAGAGTGAAGAATCTCTTGAGTCTCTTATGGTTTGCCTTAATGTCTTTTAAATATAATATTTCAGTGGTTTCAGATAGATCTGTAACTACAAAGGACATAGGTGGGTCAGGGAAAGAGATTTTTTTTTTTTCTTTTCTTCTGTTTGTCCTAGTGATAAAATTCTTCACTCAGGTTAGGAAATCATGTATAATGAAAGTTTTATTTTTCTGCTGTTTGATTAATATTCTGGTTTTACAGAGTTAAAGCTGGTATTACATAGGATTCAGCAAAGTCTTATCAGCTAACCATATGCCCATTTTTCTTTTTTTCACAAACTTCAAAATGGTTCACAATCTTCTAGGCTAGGTGTTGGAATCTTTTTATTATTTTCCTCTTGTCCATTTCCCTCTAATTAGAATATCAATTAAATTCATACTTATAATTTAATTTTAAGTATGGAGGATCTTGGAGGGGGGTGTGGTGGTTACTATTCTAAATTGAATGCTTGGGGAAGACCTCTCTAATAAGGTGACATCTGAGCCATGAGGGAGAGTGCCATTAGGATATTTGGAGGAAGAGTGTTCTGGGCAGAGGGTAGAGGCAGTTGGAATTGGACGTGGCTTGTGCTCCACCTCAAATCCTCTCTTCCTATCACTTACTCCAGCCATTGCTATGGTATCCTTTCCCTCAGGCTTCAGCTGGCTGCACAGAGGTATAATCTAGTGCCTCCATTGGGGCTCAAGTCACTTACATTCCCATACTTTTGACTCCTGACCTGGGACTTCTGTGTTGCCACAACATGGGTGTCTGCAGAAACTCAGTCAATAGTCATGCATGCGTAACCCAGCTCTGCCAGAGGGTTTATGCCCATGGGGCTACCCTTGACCAACAGAAAACTGGAGCCTATAGGTAAATTCTACTCCTTTTTTGTTTCCATGGTGGACAGTTGAAATGAATTTCGTACGCTTTTTATAAGGATGATCCTGTGGGGTTGAGTACCTGTCTCCCACAGAGGTGATCCCATCAATCATACATCTTTATTTTATTTTTATTTTTTTGACGCTGCACACTTAGCCTTTTTCCAAGTTCTGGGCGGTTGCAGGGAGGGAGAGAAGCACAGTTTCAGTGACATTCCTCATGGCCAAAGCTTGACCCAGTTTGCCCCGGGACTTGACAGCGCCCTGGGGAGCTGGAGAAGTTGGGGTGTAAAGGCTCGTAGTTCTCGAAGCCTCTGGGTGCCCTCTTTCCTAGTAAGTTTAAGAATGGGATAAAATGGGTGGGGGCGACCTGGGTGGCTCAGTTGGTGAAGCGTCTGGCTCTTGATCTCAGCTCAGGTCTTGATCTCAGGGCCGTAAGTTCAAGCTGCGCCTTGGGCTCTGTGTTGGGTGTGGAGCCTGGTTCCCAGGCAGAAAGTGGCACAGATGCAGGAAATCGGTGCCAATTGAGAGGGCTGGTGCAGACTTTGACCTGGAAACATCACCCGCGCAGGCAGCTTCGTCCCTCTGCCTCCGTCCCGTGCCCAGCAGGAGGCAGCTCCCTGATGGAGACTGGTCCTGGGAGTGGAGACCGAGTCACCCTGCTGCCCTCTCTAGTGGTTCAGCAGGAGCAATCATGCATCTTTATATTTGCCTTCCTTCCTCCTATGACACTGCTTCTGTCCCTCCTGCTTTCTTCCCACAGAAACTACTGTAAGCAAGCCTTGTCTCAGACTCTGCTCTTGGAGATACCAGGCTAAGGGACACTGCAAAGGCCCTGAAGAGGCTGTATGCTTGGCTCTTTCAGCAACAGCAAGGAAGCTCTTTTATGTGTGTCTCTTGCAGAGTGGAAGAGGGCAAAGGTGATGGGACAGGTTATGTAAGGACCTTAGAGGCCATGTTGAAATGGAAACCTTTGGAGAGTTTGGAACAAAGAAGTGACAGGATCTGATTTCCATTTTAATGGGATCACTTTGTGGAGAATAGACTGAATAGATTAGAAGAGAATTAACTGAAGTAGGGGCAAGGTGGAAACAGGGACACTACTACCTGGGAAGCATTTCAGAAGTGCTTAGAGCAGGATACTAGAGGTGAAGTTAGTGGGAAGTGCCCACATTGATATAATATTTTAGACAAAACACAGATGTGAGCTTGCAGTGGACATGGGGTGGAGAGAACCTGATGAGTCAAGGATGCCTCCAAGGTTTCTGTCCTGAGTAATGGCAAGTAGGCATTTGCTCTTTATTGGAACCACTGAAGAAGGACTGCCAGGGGAGTAGATTTGGGGGTGAGCAAAAGGAGGAGGAGGAAATCAGAAGCTTAACTCTGGACATATTAAGTCTGAGATCCTTATTGGACGCCCACGTGGAAACGTGAGTAGATGTGATCTGGGAGCCACAACTGTGAGGATGAAATTTAGAGTGATTAGATTGGATGAGGTCCCTGAAGAAATGGATAGAGAATGGTCTACTCGGTATTTTGGAAATTAAATTTATGTCATCAAATAATAATAAGGGGCTAATCAATATATGTCTGCCATGTGAGAGAATGGGGAATTCCAAAGTTTGCCTCTGATATCAGTGATTTCTGTGAATCTTGAAAGATAGTTAAAGAAGTGCTTGCAGAAGATTGGCAAAGCCAGACAAATCTGGTGTTGTACAATAGTGTGAGGTGGTTTTGTTTTGTTTTGTTTTCCTGGTGGTTCCATTGAGAAAATCAGCTTAAAAAAAAAAATCAGAGAAGCTAATCAATTTGGAGATTAGCCTCTCTGAGCTTTCAGTCAGATAGCTTGTCTGTTTCTTCCAGGTAATCATTCATATTTCTATAAAGATCATCATTCAATTTGATGATATCCAAATGAGTATGATCCTTGTGTTTTGTTCTAAGATTCTTTTACGTCCACACTTCTCAAACTCTAATGTGCACCAGAATTATCTGGAGGTCTTGTTAAAACACCATCTGAGGTTTCTGATTAGTACATCCAAGTTTGGACCCCAGGATTTGCATTTCTATTTTTATTATTTTTTTTAAAGATTTTTATTTATTTATTTATCAGAGAGAGAGAGGAAGAGAGAGAGCACAAGCAGTGGGAGCAGCAGGCAGAGGGAGAAGCAGGCTCCCTGACGAGCAGGGAGCCCAATCTGGGACTCTATCCCAGACCCCAGGATCACGACCTGAGCCAAAGGCAGTCACTCAACCGACTGAGCCACCCAGGCACCCCCCCAGGATTTGCATTTCTAACACAAGGTCCCAGATGATGCTGCTGGTCCAGGCACTGCATTTTGAGAACCACTCTTCTACAAATTCCTGGAGTTTAATGGTTTCACCCTTGTTGGATTCTGTTAATATTTAATGATCCTTAACTCCCAGACATTAGTTTCCCTTTTTAATGTACTATAAACGTAGTCATGATCTGTGGAGGATTGTCCATAAGGGCTTTTAAATAAAGCAATCTGAATTTGCAAAGGAGATCCTGAGGGAAAGACATTTTTCCCATTTCCCTTTTAGGAATGATTTCTTTTCTGGATTCAAAGTAGACAATGACTTTTTAAGAATTGTAGATTTTGTAGTACCAGTGAAGTTAAGAAAAAGGGGAGTAACTATTGGTAACAACTCTATTGGCAATACCTTGTGTTTTTTTTTTGTGCCAGGGTACAGAAAGAAATTCAAATTGTAGTATCAGGTTCTTCTGACCCCAAAGCTAATGGCAAGTGTTTGATTGTCAAGTGTTATTTCTTTCTAAAAAGTTTCTGTTTTCATTAACTTCATAAACTCTTTGACGAGAAGACCAGATTCATAGATTCACTCATTTTAATGACTAGGCAGGAAGACTTGGGTGGAAGGTGGGATAGATAATCTACCAATTTTTATTTCCAGGTGCAGATGTTGCTCTCCTTGTTTAGAAGTACTCCCTCTAGAATAGGAACAAACTGGGCTATCTTTATAGATCCCTCTCCTGTGGTTCCTCTGTAGTCTGAGGATTTTCCTATCATCCCATTGGTGGATTTTTGAAACATTTAAATACCTACCTACATTGCTAACAATTAGGCCCCAAACTGTCCGTTTCTGAATCTCAGTTTGAAAGAGGGACACACTGGACTATATTATCTTAGAGTACATGGAAATTTTTTAAACATTTAAGTCCAGTTTTCCAGCCAAAGTGCTCATAATTCTTTATCGTGACAATGTGCCCTTTTTAAGTGGATTTTTAACATTTTATTATCCTTGTAGTCAGCTAAGTACTCATATCTTTTCCCATCTAAATTGCTGATAACATTAAGGGAGATCCTCCTAATCTAGGCTCCTTTAACTGATTTTTCAACTATTCCCCTCATTTTATATTAACTCATTTAATCAGAATTACTTTTTGCGTGTTCATGGTGTGGCAGGTACAGGGCTATACCCTCTGGATACAATTCTGACGGGCATATAGTGTGGCCCCCGAAGAGCTTGCAGTGTTTCAGGAGCTATGGGACACCTCGATACACAATTATAGGACAATAGAACACAGCACAGTATGGGAACACTGGAAAGACACCACGGATCTAACTTAGGGAATGAATTAGGAAAGGTTTCCCAAAGAAACTGATTTCTGAGAACTGAAGCATAAGAGGGAATAAACCATGTGGAGGGCAAGATAGGAAAATTACATTTGATGCAGCAGATTAAGGAGGTGAAAACTACTTAGACGCTGAAGAAGAGTGTTTGCAGATCTCAGGGCCTGGAGGTGGTTCTGTATGGTTGGTGTGTGTCAGCAAGTGTGCTATAGAGAGAGAGATGGGGGTTGGTGGTAGCGGGGACAAATTTGAAGGGTCTAGAAAACTGTATTGAAGAGTTTGTGTTTTATCCTTAAAGCAATAGTACCGTTGATCCTTGAACAACTGAGGACTTGGGGCAACTGACCCCTACACAGTCAAAAATCCACATATAACTTTGAGTCCCCTAAAAGTTAACTACTAATAAGCTACTGTTGACCAGAAGCCTTACCAATCACATAAACAGTCAATTAACACATATTTTCTATGACATATGTATTATGTACTGTATTCTTACAATAAAATAAGTTAGAAAAAAGAAAAGGTTATTAAGAAAGTCATAAGGGGGGGGGGTGCCTGGGTGGCTCAGTCGTTAGGCGTCTGCCTTCGGCCCAGGTCATGATCCC
This sequence comes from Leptonychotes weddellii, assembly GCF_054177405.1. Taxonomy (NCBI): domain Eukaryota; kingdom Metazoa; phylum Chordata; class Mammalia; order Carnivora; family Phocidae; genus Leptonychotes; species Leptonychotes weddellii. Next base: position 2,814 of record NW_027894149.1, on the reverse strand, counting down.
AGGGTCCTGGGATTGAGCCCCGCGTTGGGCTCCCTGCTCGGCGGGAAGCCTGCTTCTCCCTCTCCCACTCCCCCTGCTTGTGTTCCCTCTCTTGCTGTGTCTCTCTCTGTCAAATAAATAAATAAAATCTTAAAAAAAAAAAAAAAAAGAAAGTCATAAGGGGGCGCTTTGGCTCAGTTGGTTAAGCATCTGACTCTTGATTTTGGTTCAGGTCATGATCTCAGGGTCATGAGATGGAGCCCCCGCATCAGGCTCCAGGCTGGGTATGGAACCTGCTTAAGATTCTCTCTTGCTCTGTCCCTCTCCCTCTGCACCCACCCCCCACCCCCACCCTGCTCATGCTCTTTCTCTAAAAAAAAAAAAAAAAATAGAATTATTCCTGTTAAAATGAAAAGTAGAGTTCCAGGGTCACAAGGTGTTAACCATGGGGACAGAGAGACTTCTGGTCAAATGTTAGCCTATAAACTGTCAAGATGACACATGGTGTGGGCCTGGCAGGGTGCGACTCATTTGGTGTGCGTCTCTCTATAGAGATTCCTTCCCATGAAAATATGTGGTCCCGGGCCACCTGGGTGGCTCACTCAGCTAAATGTCTGCCTTCGGCTCAGGTCATGATCCCAGGGTCCTGGGATCGAGCCTTGCACTGAGCTCCCTGCTCAGCAGGGATTCTTTTCCCTCTGCCTCTGCTGCTGCTCCCTCTGCTTGTGCTCGCTCTCTGTCAAATGAATAAATAAAATCTTAAAAAAAAAATAAAAAAGAAAATATGTGGTCCTTTCAACCCTCTGCCCAATTTCCCATCTTAACCATTTTGGTTTCCCTATTAAGTCTTTGATCATTCAGGGTCTCGCTCCAAGGAAGACTGGATTGGTAGGCTGCCAGGGTGTTCTTCCTTCCACCTCCATAAGGCAGTTAGCCCAAACCTACTGGGGACTGCTGATAGTCATTGTAAACCCACACCCCTCTCCCGGAAATCTCTTAAGTGTGTTAAGATGGACGATCTTTAAAATAACATGAGGCGCCTGGGTGGCTCAGTTGGTTAAGTGACTGCCTTCGGCTCAGGTCATGATCCTGGAGTCCTGGGATCAAGTCCTGCTTTGGGCTCCCTGCTCAGCAGGGAGTCTGCTTCTCCCTCTGAGCTTTCCCCATCTTGTGCTCTCTCTTACTCTCTCTCTCTCAAATAAATAAATATTAAAAAAAAATGTTTAAAATAACCTAAGGCTGAAATCTCACTTCTTATTCTATTTCCCAATTCAAATTATGTCCATGTACATCTATCCAATATAGAGGTTCTATAATAAGATTAAATACCCACATAAGGATACTCCAATAATAAAGTGCCATCAACATAGAGGTGCCCCAAATTTGAATAAAAATCTGCTCTATCATCAATCTTTTAGGAAGAAATTCAAGTCCAAAGATGAAATTCCTTAATAAGTTAGAGTTCAATGAGGTTCAAGTACAAAGAAATTAAATCCAAAATCTATCCTCTCCGATTTCTTATTCTATTAAGTTATAAGTCAAGAGTTTTTCTGTTTCGGAAGCCAAAGTCTTCATGGCCTCAGAAGTTGTGTTAATTTACTGTGGAGGCTCTCATGTGCCTACCTTTTTTTTTTTTTCTTAAGAGTCCAAAGAATTAATGTTTATACGAGATTGTCACAGCAATAGCCAACACCCATGAAATACAGAAAATAAGCAAATCCTCAGCTCTAGGGCAGTTATTTCAAACAAAGTGATGTTCCCAGAACCCAGGACCCAGTTTTGTCAAAGGCAATGGCAGAGACTCAGTGGAAAAAATTCTTCTAGCTTTTAGTCTTGCTAGGATTCCTGTCCTTTGATGCCAGCCATTATTTCATGACCCATGAAATAAACCCAATTGAGACAAATCTTCTGTTAAAGAGGTAAAATGATTGATTTTCATATATGTTGAACCAACTTCACATTCCTTGGATAAATCCCATTTGGTCATTGTGCATAACAATTTTTAATCTGTTGCTAAACTCTGCTGCTAGTATTTTGTTGAGGATTTGTGCATCTATATTCAAAAGGGGTTTGGTCTATAGTTTTTTTGTGATGTCTATGTCTATTTTTTTGGTATCAGGTAATACTAGCCTTGTAGAATAATTTGTGAAGTGTTCCCTCCTGTTCTATTTTTGGGAAGAGTTTGTGACAAACGTGATAATTCTTCTTTAAACATTTGGAAGAATTCACCATTGAAGACATCTGGTCTTGGGCTTTTATATATGGGAAGTTTTTTTTTAATTACTAGTTCAATTAAAATAATATACCATATTAATAGAGTAAAAGACAAAAACCACATGATCATCTCAATACAGAAAAAGTATTTTACAATATCCAACACCCTTTCATGATGAAAACACTCAAAAAACTATGAATAGAAGGGAACTTCCTCAACCTTTAAACAACCCGCAGCTAACATCATATGTAATGGTGAAAGACTAAAAGCTTTCCTCCTAAGATCAGAAACAAGAACAGGATATCTGCTTTTGCTACTGCTATTTAATATTCTTTTTTTTTTAAAGATATTATTTATTTATTTATTTGACAGAGAGATAGAGAGCACAAGTAGGCAGAGTGGCAGGCAGAGGGAAAGGGAGAAGCAGGCTCTCCGCCGACCAGGGAGTCTGATGCGGGGCTCGATCCCAGGACCCCGGGATCATGACCTGAGCTGAAGGCAGCCGCTTAACTGACTGAGCCACCCAGGCACCCCTGCTATTTAATATTCTTTTTTTTTTTTTCATTAAACTTTTGTTTTAATGGGTCTCAAAATTCTGTGACAGATTTTTGGTCAAGTTG
>NW_027894148.1:0-240 GCF_054177405.1 Leptonychotes weddellii | reverse complement strand
TTCAGGAGGGAAGGAAATGCCATGTGGGGCAAAGCGGGCCTGGAGAGGTGGTGAGATGGGCCTCAGCGCCGGCCCGTGAATCCTCAGTCTGCACCCGGGCCCCAAGGCAGCGGGGCCGTCAGTTCTCAGCGGGGCATGCCGCGCTGATGGGTGGTGGCCGGATCGCCGCGGTGGAAGAGCCTGGAGCAGGCGGGCTGGCCGCGGCCAGGAGCTGAGCTGGCAGAGGGGGCGGGGGCCTGG
>NW_027894147.1:0-240 GCF_054177405.1 Leptonychotes weddellii | reverse complement strand
TGTAAGTTATGTTCTTTTTATCTGTGGAAATTCTTTGAAGCCTAGGTTTTTATTCTTCCACAAGATTTGATTTGCTTTTGCAAGTCACCTGGGGAATGGCTAACCTTGAATTATTTAAATATGTATATTTAAGCTTGGGTTTTGTTTCTGTAGGTCACAGGCCTAGAATAAAGACGTGCAAATAGCAATTCTTAAAGTACACTTTTATCCCTAGTTTTTGAGTGGTCAGTGAAAAACCTT
>NW_027894146.1:0-240 GCF_054177405.1 Leptonychotes weddellii | reverse complement strand
GGATGATTTAGAAAATAATCGCCAGAAAGAAATTTTTAAACATAACAGTTGGAGCAACCACTATATTTAAGACTTAAACATGAATTAACCCATCTCATCCTTGTAGAAGAATTAACTGACTTTCAGAGACGTTTTTAAGTATTCAGGGCTACAAAGAAGATCTAACGTGTTGTTTGATGTAAAGCCTAGTGAACATTCTGCTATACTATTCAGCTATTAATGGTAGAGGAGGGGAACAAT
>NW_027894145.1:0-240 GCF_054177405.1 Leptonychotes weddellii | reverse complement strand
TCTCATGCGTGTGCGCGTGCGCGCGCTCTCTCTCTCTCTCTTTCTCTCTCTCAAATAAATAAATAAATAAAATCTTTAAAAAAAAAAAAAAAGGCACTGGGGTGCCTGGCTGGCTTAATCAGTGGAGCAGGCGACTCTTAATCCCCGCATTGTGAGTTCCAGTCCCACGCTGGGTGGAGATTACTTAAAAAAAAAAAAACAAAAAAAAAACCAAAATCTTAAAAACAAAGACACTCATCC
>NW_027894144.1:0-240 GCF_054177405.1 Leptonychotes weddellii | reverse complement strand
GCTGTAGATGAAGCCAGTGTGCGTACAGCTGCAGGTCTGGATACACACACCGGTCTCTTAGGATGGTCCCCATCACGGCCCTAGTGCCCGACTTACTGCCTGCCTGATACAGAGCAGGCACTCCTCAGTTAGCTGCTCGTTGGTGTGGAATGAATGAACGAATGTATATTTGCTTTACACGCCCATAGCACATTTGAAGGTGAATAAGCAGCATAGACTCTAGCCTTATACCAAGGGAAG
>NW_027894143.1:0-240 GCF_054177405.1 Leptonychotes weddellii | reverse complement strand
TTTTTTTTTTTTTAAAGATTTTATTTATTTATTTGAGAGACAGAGAATGAGAGACAGAGAGCACGAGAGGGAAGAGGGCAGAGGGAGAAGCAGACCCCCTGCTGAGCAGGGAGCCCGATGTGGGACTCGATCCCGGGACTCCAGGATCATGACCTGAGCCGAAGGCAGTCGCTTAACCAACTGAGCCACCCAGGCGCCCTTAAAACTCTATTTTAGGTAGTCTTTCCTGGGCACATAATT
>NW_027894142.1:0-240 GCF_054177405.1 Leptonychotes weddellii | reverse complement strand
CAGTACATAAAATATGGCATTAGGTAAAAAAAAAAAAAAAGAAAGAAAAGAAAAGGTAACACACAACCTAACCATGTGGAATTCAGTTGCATGGACCCTGAATATTATGTATATATAAAGCGTGTATAGGGGTGAAGGGCAGTGGGTGCCTCTTTTTACATCAAGTAGGTGAGACGTCCATGTTCATTTCTTCACATGTTAAACATTTATTGAGCACATACTCTGTTCTCAGAACTGTGT
>NW_027894141.1:0-240 GCF_054177405.1 Leptonychotes weddellii | reverse complement strand
GCTTACCCCAGGCCTTTGTCATTTCTACCCCGGTGACTACCACCACTGTCTGGTCCCTGGCCTCCCTGCCTCCAGCTAGACTGATCTCATCAGAGGCCCTCCTTAGAATCCCTCAGGGACTCCCCATTCTCTTCAATCAACTCATGGATCAACAAGTATTTATCAAGGGCCTGCTCTTTGCCAAGCCCTCACTAGGCACGAGGGATGTAACAGTGAGCCAGAGAGACATCCCTGCTCTTG
>NW_027894140.1:0-240 GCF_054177405.1 Leptonychotes weddellii | reverse complement strand
TAGGGGAATTGTGAAAATTAATATAGGACAATAAATATGAAGCATTATCAGAACAGCTGGCCATTTAGTAACTAGAAATGATTCAACAAATGTAAGCTTTTATTATTTTTTTTTAAAGATTTTTTATTTATTTATTTATTTGAGAGAGAGAGAATGAGATGAGAACACATGAGAGGGGATAGGGTCAGAGGGCAAAGCAGACTCCCTGCCGAGCAGGGAGCCCGATGCGGGACTCGATCC
>NW_027894139.1:0-240 GCF_054177405.1 Leptonychotes weddellii | reverse complement strand
GTGTCACTGCAGATTGCTTTGGAATCTGGAACATGTCTTCCTCTCGATGTGCTGCCTGGGGCCTCCTCATCCCTGCCCTCACACCACCCTCTGCAGGGTTGGGAGCTCCCTCCCTGGGTGGGGCCCAGTGCATCCTGGGGTAAGGACATTTCCTTCAGGCCTCCTCCTCCATGAGGCCCTGGTCCCTCCATGTCACTGGGCCCCAAGGACAATGGAGTTAGCTCAGTCCCTCACTCTGCT
>NW_027894138.1:0-1565 GCF_054177405.1 Leptonychotes weddellii | reverse complement strand
CGACGGGGAAGCTGTAGCAAGTGATCCCGAAGATCTAGCTAAGAGAATTCATGAAGGTGCTCACACTAAACAGATTGTCAATACAGATGAAACAGTCTTCTATTGGAAGATGCCATCTAGGACTTTCATAGCTAGAAAGAAGTCAACGCCTGGCTTCAAAGGTTCAAAGGACAGGGGCGCCCGGGTGGCTCAGTCGTTAAGCGTCTGCCTTCGGCTCAGGTCATGGTCCCAGGGTCCTGGGATCGAGCCCCGCATCGGGCTCTCTGCTCTGCGGGAAGCCTGCTTCTCCCTCTCCCACTCCCCTGCTTGTGTCCCTCTCTCACTGTCTCTCTGTCAAATAAATAAATAAATAAATAAATAAATAAATAAAACCTTAAAAAAAAAAAAAGTTTCCAAGGGCAGGCTGACTTCTCAAGTGAGGCTAATGCAGCTGGTGAGTTGAAGTGGAAGCCAATGCTCATTGCCCATTCTGAAAATAAGCCCTTAGCAACCATGCTAAATCTCCTCCGCCTATGCTCTCTAAACAACACAGCCTGGCGGACAGCACATCTATTTACAACATGGTTGATGGAATATTTTAAGCCCACTCTTGAGATTTGCTGCTCAGTAAAAAAGATTCCGCTCAAAATATAACTGCTCATTGACAGTGCACCCGGTCAGCCAAGAGTTCTGATGGAGATGGACAAGATTAATGTTGCTTTCATGCCTGCTACCACAACATCCATCCTGCAGCCCATGGATCCAGGGGTAATTCTGACTTTCAACTCTCAAGTCTTTAAGAAATACCTTTAGTAAGACTATGGCTGCCACAGATAGTGATTCCTCTGATGGATCTGGGCAGAGTCCATCGAAAACATCCTGGAAAGGATTCACCATCCTAGATGCCATTAACATGCATGATTCACGGGAAGTGAATGAACAGGGGTTTGGAAGAAGTTGATTCCAGCGCTCATGGGTGGCTTTGAGGGGTTCAAGACTTCAGTGGAGGAAGTCACTGCGGATGTGGGAGAAACGGCAAGACAACCAGGATCAGAAGTGTGGCCTGAAGATGGGAGTGAACTGCCACAATCTCATGATAAAACTTGAACAGATGAGGAGTTGCTTCTTATGGATGAGCAAAAAAGGGGATTCTTGAGATGGAACCTACACCTGGTAAAGATGCTGTGAAGACTGTTGAAATGACAACAAAGGATTTAGAATATCACGTGAACCCAGTTGTAAAGCAGAGGCAGAGTTGGAGGATGGACTCCAGTTTTGAAAGAAAGTTCTTCTGTGGGTAAAATGCTACCAAACAAGCATCACAAGCTACAGAGAAATCATTCACGAAAGGAAGAGTCAATCCGTGAGGCAAACTTCAGGGTTGTCTTATTTTCAGAAATGGCCAGTCACCCAGCCTTCAGCCACCAGCACCCTGATGGGTCAGCAGATCAACATCAGGCAAGACTGTCCACCAGCAAAAAGATCATGGCTCCCTGAGAGCTCAGATGGTGGTTAGCACTTTTCAACAATAGAGTATTTTTAAATAAGATATGAACATTCTTTTCTTTTTTGAACAATGTTTTCTT
>NW_027894137.1:0-240 GCF_054177405.1 Leptonychotes weddellii | reverse complement strand
CCCCTGCTTGTGCTCTCACGCTCTCTCTCTCTCAAAATAAATAAGATCTTTTTTAAAAAAAGTAGAAATGTGTTTTCGCTCTTGTTATATAAGTTTTTATATAACATCCTCGACTTTACCAGTTGGGCCATAACATCTAAAATATTTACCATCTGGCCCTCTACAGAAAAAGTTGGATTCCTGTTCTAGAACAATCTACAGTGCCACTGCCGTCCTCTTCTCTGCGGACATTCTTGACGT
>NW_027894136.1:0-240 GCF_054177405.1 Leptonychotes weddellii | reverse complement strand
TGTGAGGTGGGGAGAAAGCCTGGAAGCTAGTTTGGAAGTCCCTGAATTTGAAAAGCTGTAGAAGCCAATGTTCTTCAGCACTGATCAGCGCTATCCCTGGGAGCAGTGTTAAACGCACCAGGATGAAGAGCTCCCTTTCGTCTCCTCTGCTCTGCTCTTTGTCACCACATCTCTTTATCTACTTTTTTTCTTTCCATACGCTTAGTTATTGCTTAACATCATATTTTTCTGGATAATATG
>NW_027894135.1:0-240 GCF_054177405.1 Leptonychotes weddellii | reverse complement strand
TGGGGTGTCACATGCGAGACACTAAAAAGCCTCCTCCAAATGGCAGTGCTTGGAGTACTTGGAACCCCTGCCCCGATCTTCAGTGGTGGAAGGACTGAAGAGGAGCTTGTGGACTTGCCTTGAGTCCCTTCTGTAGAATTACAGTTTGAGTGCAGGGACCCAGTATAAGACCATCTGTCCAGCCAACCCCCTGGCATACGGATGGGAAGCAGGAAGGGGAGACACTTCTCTAGGTAAGCA
>NW_027894134.1:0-240 GCF_054177405.1 Leptonychotes weddellii | reverse complement strand
GGTTGGCTCCTGGACTTCCCACAGCCCACTCACACAGACCGTCTCAGTTGGTGGAGGTCTCCTGATGGTAAACCTTCTGTCCTTCCCGGAGGGGGACCCTGAGATGAACATTCGTGTCCAAATGCTTTATTAAGTTGGTGCTCCCAGGAAACACCTGTAAGCGAATTGGGGGAGGACAGGGAAGGGAAAGAAGCCAAGCAAACTCTCGACTTTAGGTGAGGCTCCAGCATCAGCCTGACT
>NW_027894133.1:0-240 GCF_054177405.1 Leptonychotes weddellii | reverse complement strand
CTATAGTACTTACAAACTCTCTATTAAGTTTTTTTTCTCTTTAAGTTTTCTCCACATGTAATAAGCCAGGTCTGCGGAGTAAGGGCTAGCAAATGCACCTTCACGGGTAACCACCGCAGTTTGAAGTGGCTGCAAGGGATGTGTGATGATCAAGAAATTGAATCAAGATCCAGGTTGTGTATTTTAATTTCCACATTTTTACCACTTTGAGTGTTACCTCATCTCCCTCTTTCCCATGGG
>NW_027894132.1:0-240 GCF_054177405.1 Leptonychotes weddellii | reverse complement strand
TGGGCCTCCCCTGTGACTGCACTGGGTCATGACCTCCCTGCACCTGTTCCTGGTCCTCCCTGGGACTGGACATCACTTGTACATTTACCTGGGCCTCCCATGAGACAAGAACACCAAATCACCTATACCTGGGCCTCACCCGCACCTGCACCTCCTCACCTGTACCTGCCCCAGGTCTGGCTAGAACCAGAAAGGACGGTGGTCAGGAGGTGGGACGAGAGACAACCAGGGTCCATCCTG
>NW_027894131.1:0-240 GCF_054177405.1 Leptonychotes weddellii | reverse complement strand
TTCTTATTATACCAGTGCCCATATGAGTCCCAGGCACATAGAAAAAAAAAAAGAAAGAAAAGAACAATATCAGGAAATAGACTTAGTAAGTGCTTATATGATGCTGGGAGCTGTACTCAGCCCCCTAGGTATTGTTATTTCTTTTTTTTTTTTTTAAGATTTTATCTATCTATCTATCAGAGAGAGAGACACACACACACAGCGAGAGAGGGAACACAAGCAGGGGGAGTGGGAGAGGGA
>NW_027894130.1:0-240 GCF_054177405.1 Leptonychotes weddellii | reverse complement strand
GGGAGATCTGGGATCTGGTGAGGTCCCAACTCCTGGTTTGTACACGGCTGTCTACTCCTTGCATCCTCACACAGCAGAGAGCAGAGAGAGACAGCAAGCTCTTTTGTGTCTCCTGTCATAAGGGCATCCTCATGACCTAGTTACCTCCATCTCCAAATATCATCACATTGGGTACTGGAGTTCTGACATATAAATTTTTTGGGGGGGAGTACATTCAGTCCTTAGAAACTTTTCTCTTGT
>NW_027894129.1:0-240 GCF_054177405.1 Leptonychotes weddellii | reverse complement strand
TGTCTGTGTTTGTGCCAGTACCATACTGTTTTGATGACTACAGCTTTGGAATATGACTTGAAGATCAGGATTGTAATGCTTCCAGCTTTGCTTTTCTTTTTCAAGATTGCTTTGGCTATTTGGGGTCTTCTGTGGTTCCATACAAATTTTAGGATTGTTTGTTCTAGCTCTGTGAAAAATGCTGTTGGTATTTTGAAGGGGACTGCCTTAAATGTGTAGATTGCTTTGGGTAGTGTAGCC
>NW_027894128.1:0-240 GCF_054177405.1 Leptonychotes weddellii | reverse complement strand
TGTGGGTTTCCGTTAGAACCACCTTCATTTCCGGAGACCAGAGCAGGGGGCGTTGTGAGAGAGTGGGATCCCATCTTGTTTTAAGAGACCTGATTTCAGGGCTAACTTACTGTTTTCCTTTAGCAAGTCAGTTGGTCATCATGTTTCCTGTTCATCATCTTTAAAACTGGGAAAACTCAAACAAGCCGGGCTGAATTCTACCTGCACCACTTAGTTATATGGCCCTAGGGAAGCTACTTA
>NW_027894127.1:0-1565 GCF_054177405.1 Leptonychotes weddellii | reverse complement strand
ATCATTTGGTCTGCTATATCACTGATTCTCTCTTCTGCCTCATTTATCCTAGCAGTTAGCGCCCCCGTATTTGATTGCACCTCATTAATAGCCTTTTTGATTTCAACTTGGTTAGATTTTAGTTCTTTTACTTCTCCAGAAAGGGTTTCTCTAATAACTTCCATGCTTTTTTCAAGCCCAGCTAGTATCTTTAAAGTGATGATTCTGAACTCTAGATCTGACATCGTACTAATGTCTGTATTGAGTAGGTCCCTGGCAGTCAGTACTACCTCTTGTTCTTTTTGTTGAGGTGATTTTTTCCATCTTCTCATTTTGTCCAGAAGAGAATAGATTAATGAGAGAACAAAATGCTAAAGGGTAACAACGTCCCCAGAAAATATACTCTATACAAATCAGAAAAGATCTGAAGCAGGGGGATAAGAAAGGGAAAGAGAGAAAAAAGAAAAAGATAAAGATAAAAACAAACAAAAACAAACAGAACAAAAAAAAAACCAGAATATGATCAAATATGATCAGGCTGGTACATAGACCAGTGCCACACACTAGATTTTGGGTGTATTTTGGTCTGTTAGAAGAAAGTGCCTCCCAAAATTTTAAAGAAAGAAAAACTTATATATGTACAAAAATAAGGGTTGATAGGATAAAGGGATGGAATATGACTGTAAAGATGGAAATTATAAAAAATTTTATGAAAGGAATTGATAAGTTGTTTGAAAAAAGAAAGAAGAGGATTTAAAAAAAAAGGGAGCGAATGTGATCAGGCAGGGGAGTAGAAAAAATCCATACACTAGAGATTTAGGGTATATTTTGATCTGTTAGAAGAAATTATCTCAAAATTTTAAAGAGAGAACAACTTATATATATATGCCAAAAATACAGGTAACTACTATGAAGGGATAGAATATGACTCTAAAAATGTAAAATAAAAATTTTTTTTTTAAAAAAGGGATTGGTAAGATGTTGGATGAAAAAGGGAAAAAGAAAAATTCAAAAAAAAAAAAGAAAAAAGACAGTTAAAAAAAAACTAACTTTGAAAGACTAAAGAATCATGGTAAAAAAGCCATGAATTCTATGTGTAGTATTCCCATAGCGCTGGAGTTCTGCCATTCTCATTGATCGGTAAACTTGGTCTTGGCTGGCTGTTCTCGCTGATCTTCTGGGGGAGGGGCCTGTTGCTGTGGTTTCCAAAAGTCTTTGCCAGAGGCGGAATTGCCTCACCCTTGCCCGGTCCGGACTAAGTAATCTGCTCGGGTTTGCTCTCCGGAGCTTTTGTTCCCTTCAAGCTTTCTGTACAGCTTGGGAGGCCGAGAGTGAAAATGGCGGCCTCCCAATCTCTGCCCCGGAGGAGCCGATAACTCGGGGCCCTGTTCCTCAGTGAGCCCCTAGAGAAAAGCAGTCAGTCACTCCCGTCTCCCCGGTCTCCGGCCGCACTCTGTGCTCACCCGGCCTGTGACTGCGCGTTTCTATCTCTGGCACCCGACCCCGGGTGGAGTCTCCAAACCCAGCAGATCCCTGTGGTGTGCTCCCGCGCAGGTCCTCCCAGGGGAAGAAGGTGAGTCTCCCAG
>NW_027894126.1:0-240 GCF_054177405.1 Leptonychotes weddellii | reverse complement strand
TCAAGGAATACTAAAACCACATGTGAATTCCTCTGAATTCTGAATCACTCCTCCATTTATGGTGACCTTTGATTAAACATCCTCTCTTGGAATATTTTATAGAAAACATGGAGACAGGGCGCCTGGGTGGCTCAGTTGGTTAAGCGACTGCCTTCGGCTCAGGTCCTGATCCTGGAGTCCCGGGATCAAGTCCCGCATCGGGCTCCCTGCTCGGTGGGGAGTCTGCTTCTCCCTCTGACC
>NW_027894125.1:0-240 GCF_054177405.1 Leptonychotes weddellii | reverse complement strand
TATAAATCATGGTTTTTCATATAAATGTTTTTCTGCTCAGATGCCAGAAGGGCTGCCCTGAGGTGCTGCTCTTCATCAAAGGACTAACAGCATGAGGGTCTATAAACACTGGAGCTTTCTTATCCTCTGATCAGGGTAACTCTGCCACGTGACCCTCACAGTCCAGAGATCCCTGTGGTATTGAGAGGACATTTGCTGGCTCCATGAGTCTTTAGTGGGTACTGTAGCTTTGTTTGGCCT
>NW_027894124.1:0-240 GCF_054177405.1 Leptonychotes weddellii | reverse complement strand
TGGGGTGTCACATGCGAGACACTAAAAAGCCTCCTCCAAACGGCAGTGCTTGGAGTACTTGGAACCCCTGCCCCGATCTTCAGTGGTGGAAGGACTGAAGAGGAGCTTGTGGACTTGCCTTGAGTCCCTTCTGTAGAATTACAGTTTGAGTGCAGGGACCCAGTATAAGACCATCTGTCCAGCCAACCCCCTGGCATACGGATGGGAAGCAGGAAGGGGAGACACTTCTCTAGGTAAGCA
>NW_027894123.1:0-240 GCF_054177405.1 Leptonychotes weddellii | reverse complement strand
ATGGGGATTAACATAAGAATAAAAATAAAATAAAATAAATAAAAAAAAAAAAAAAAAGAAAGATGAATTTTAAAAAAAGAAAAGATTTACCTACCTTTGATGCCAACCGTGGTTTCAGGCCTAAGAATGAATAGACTGTGTTGCTTTCCTTTGCTTCAAAAAAACTGTCATAATCCTAGAAAAAAGAGGAAGAGAAAAGGAAAAAAAAAAAAGCAAAAATTATCAGTATTTGGTGCTTTT
>NW_027894122.1:0-240 GCF_054177405.1 Leptonychotes weddellii | reverse complement strand
CTGATTTCCTGCACTCCCCACCGAAAAGGAGAGCCCTGCAGTGTTATGCATTTACATTTACTCTATGTCTCTTCTGCAAGGATGGGTTTGTCTAACACGTTCGAAGAGCCCTGCGAAAACGTAAATGGGTCCAATGCGATCAGTGAGAGATGATCCGTTATTAAAAAGCATATCCCTGGGGCTCCTGGGTGGCTCAGTCGGTTAAGCGTCTACCTTCGGCTCAGGTCATGATCCCAGAGT
>NW_027894121.1:0-240 GCF_054177405.1 Leptonychotes weddellii | reverse complement strand
GAAACTACTCTGTACAATACTCTAATGGTAGATGCATGTCATTATAATTTTGTCCAAACCCACAAAATGTACAATATCAAGAGTGAACCCTAAAATAGACTGTGAGCGATGTTGATAACAGCAGAGGCTATTCCTGTGGGGGTGTAGGGAGCATATGGGAATGCTCCGACACTTCAATTTTTCTGTGAACCTAAAACTCCCCTAAAAAAAGTCTTTTAAAAAATAATTAATTAATCTCTT
>NW_027894120.1:0-240 GCF_054177405.1 Leptonychotes weddellii | reverse complement strand
CATATTCACTGTAGGCAATTTAGAAAACTCATCTAAGCAAAAATAATCGCTATCACCGATAATCCCATCAGGCAAAGATAACAACTGTTTACATTTGGGGATGGGTCCCCCCAGTCTTATTTCTAGGCACATCAGGTCTAAGTCACTAACATGGAGTTTTCCCTTCTCCTCCCCACCTCTCCTCCCCTCCCCTCCCCTCCCCTCTTCTCTCTTCTCTTCTCTTCTCTTCTCTCCTCTCCT
>NW_027894119.1:0-240 GCF_054177405.1 Leptonychotes weddellii | reverse complement strand
CAGTGCAGAGGCATAGGCTCACCAAAAGATTGAGACCTAATCATAAGCCTTTGGAACACTTCCCCTATTGTCACATCTCATCACTACATTATTAAAGGCCTGTTTGTAGCAGTGTTTTTTTTTCCTGGCACATCATATCTGGCTATCAAATAAAATTTACAAGACACATCAAAAGGCAAAAAACAATCTGAAGAGACAAAGAAGCATCAGAACCAGAAATGGCAGAGATGTTGGAATTAT
>NW_027894118.1:0-240 GCF_054177405.1 Leptonychotes weddellii | reverse complement strand
GGTTGGCTCCTGGACTTCCCACAGCCCACTCACACAGACCATCTCAGTTGGTGGAGGTCTCCTGATGGTAAACCTTCTGTCCTTCCCGGAGGGGGACCCTGAGATGAACATTCGTGTCCAAATGCTTTATTAAGTTGGTGCTCCCAGGAAACACCTGTAAGCGAATTGGGGGAGGACAGGGAAGGGAAAGAAGCCAAGCAAACTCTCGACTTTAGGTGAGGCTCCAGCATCAGCCTGACT
>NW_027894117.1:0-240 GCF_054177405.1 Leptonychotes weddellii | reverse complement strand
TCTAGCGCCACTCTAGCATCTACTTAGCTGGGACTCTTAAATCTGGACACTGATTGGGCGCCTGGGTGGCTCAGTTGGTTAAGCGACTGCCTTCGGCTCAGGTCATGATCCTGGAGTCCCGGGATCGAGTCCCGCATCGGGCTCCCTGCTCAGCGGGGGGTCTGCTTCTCCCTCTGCCCTCTTCCCTCTCGTGCTCTCTATCTCTCATTCTCTCTCTCTCAAATAAATAAATAAAATCTT
>NW_027894116.1:0-1565 GCF_054177405.1 Leptonychotes weddellii | reverse complement strand
TGCTATGGTAAGCACTGTGAAGCGTGCAAGACTGTTGAATCACAGATCTGTACCTCTGAAGCAAATAATACATTATATGTTTAAAAAAAAAAAAGAATAATATAGCAGGAGGGGAAGAATGAAGGGGGGGAAATCGGAGGGGGAGATGAACCATGAGAGACGATGGACGCTGAAAAACAAACTGAGGGTTCTAGAGGGGAGGTGGGTGGGAGGATGGGTTAGCCTGGTGATGGGTATTAAAGAGGGCATGTTCTGCATGGAGCACTGGGTGTTATATGCAAACAATGAATCATGGAATACTACATCAAAAACTAATGATGTAATGTATGGTGATTAACATAACATAATAAAAAAAATGTACATCTTAACTATGTGCAGTTTATAGTTGTTAATTATAACTCTTAAATAAATCTTCTCAACTTGCCATGTCTTAATCATTTTAGTATGTTTTATTATCGTCTATGTTCTACAGGTTATTTGCAGCTACTGGATCAGAAGGCTGGAAATAGAATGCTGTGCCTGTGGCGACTCTTCCCAACTGAGCTCAGTGACATCACATTGACAGCCTGAAATTGGCCATAGTGGGAGTATTTACACCAGAGAACTTGAAAGACACTACAAACCAGGACTTACATGTATTACAGAAAGTCTAGACTTCAGAACGTAATGGAAAATATGTAAATAATGCAGATTAAACTTAAAAGTGTGTGGTGTATGTAATCTTACCTTGTACATAGCACAAAAACACCTGAGGAACAAAAATAAGCTGTTTCTTTGTTAATAAAAAAGGAAATAGCCACAATTCATAAAAAAGAAAACAGGCAAAAGATATGAATAGACATTTTATCATGAAGATATACAGATGACAAACACAAGAAAAAAATGTTCAACATCATAAATCCTTAGAGAAATGCGATTAAACTTACTGCTTGCTTGTTAAAAGCGTAAATTCCAAAGACTGAACCAAAAGACCGATGCCAAGTACTAGCAAGGATGTGAAAGAACTGGAACGCTCATGCACTCCTGGTGAGTATGCAAAAGCAAAAAATCATTTTAGATCAGTTTGAGCAGTTTCTTAATAAGTTAAATATTCACCTATCTTATGACTCAGGCATTTTACTTTGAATTACTAACACAAGAGAAATGAAAACTATATATATATATATTAAATTATACACAAATGTTCTAGCAGCTTTATTTGCAATCGACAAAACGAAGTACCAAAGGTCCCTAACAGATGAATGGATAAACAAGTGGTATATCCATAGAAAAGATACTATGCAGCAGTAGAGTGAAATATTTATATAAGCATCATTCAAGAATCTCAAAATAATTATAAATCATGAATGAAACAAAAAAATAAACACTTTATGACTCAGATCATATAAAATTCTAGAAAATACAAACTAATTTATTATAAATGAAGGTAAATCAAAGGTTGCCTGGGGACAGGAAAGACAGATTATAAAATGACATGAGGCAAATTAGGGGTGACGGACATGTTCATAATCATGATTATGATGAAGTTTTGTGGGTTTATACGTATGTCAAAACTTAACAAACTG
>NW_027894115.1:0-240 GCF_054177405.1 Leptonychotes weddellii | reverse complement strand
TTAAAGGCTGGCCAAGGAAACCACTGTTGGAGTACAAGTAAGTTTAACCCTTTTGGGAGGCTGTACAACCAGTCTTGGATATCTCACTCAGAGAACTCAACCCCACCCCCATTCTGTTTTCATCCGATCCCAAGGACGTTATTTGAAATAGTAAAAAAATTACATGGTATGGATGCTTTTCATCTTATTAAAAAGAAGCATGAAGAAAATGTGAAAAGAACCTGAATGTCCAGTAATGGG
>NW_027894114.1:0-240 GCF_054177405.1 Leptonychotes weddellii | reverse complement strand
TGTCTGTGTTTGTGCCAGTACCATACTGTTTTGATGACTATAGCTTTGGAATATGACTTGAAGATCAGGATTGTAATGCTTCCAGCTTTGCTTTTCTTTTTCAAGATTGCTTTGGCTATTTGGGGTCTTCTGTGGTTCCATACAAATTTTAGGATTGTTTGTTCTAGCTCTGTGAAAAATGCTGTTGGTATTTTGAAGGGGACTGCCTTAAATGTGTAGATTGCTTTGGGTAGTGTAGCC
>NW_027894113.1:0-240 GCF_054177405.1 Leptonychotes weddellii | reverse complement strand
CACCCCAGACTGTATCTCGTTTTGTATCAAAAATAACACAGTAGGGCGCCTGGGTGGCTCAGTCGGTTAAGTGTCTGCCTTGGGCTCAGGTCATGATCCTGGAGTCCTGGGATCAACCCGCATCAGGCACCTTGCTCAGGAGAAGCCTGCTTCTCCCTCTCCCTCTGCCCCACCCCTCTCCAAGTGGCGTACTCTCTCTCTCTCTCAAATAAATAAAATCTTTAAAATAAATAAAATCTT
>NW_027894112.1:0-240 GCF_054177405.1 Leptonychotes weddellii | reverse complement strand
CTCTGTCTCCTCTCTCTCTCAAATAAATAAATAAAATTTCAAAAAAAAAAAAAGATTCCTTAGCTCTAACACCAGAAACATAATCATAAAAGAAAAAAAAATGAGGGGCGCCTGGGTGGCTCAGTTGTTAAGCGTCTGCCTTCGGCTCAGGTCATGGTCCCAGGGTCCTGGGATTGAGCCCCACATTGGGCTCCCTGCTCGGCGGAAGCCTGCTTCTCCCTCTCCCACTCCCCCTGCTTG
>NW_027894111.1:0-240 GCF_054177405.1 Leptonychotes weddellii | reverse complement strand
GTCCAGGGGGGAGGAGGCGGCCTGTGCTTAACTCTGAGGAATGAACAGAATTGACTAGAAAGGGGGTAGGGGCCCGGCCTCAGGCACAGCCTGGGAAAACAGCAGAGCCCTGAGTGAGAGATACATTCAGAAAACCTCCAGGACGCCGTTCTGTGGCAGGAGCAAGACTGTTGTCTTGTCACCCAGCCCTGGGGAAGGGTCACGCCCCAACTCCCAGGTGAGCACCTGGGACTTGCCTGT
>NW_027894110.1:0-240 GCF_054177405.1 Leptonychotes weddellii | reverse complement strand
GAAACTACTCTGTACAATACTCTAATGGTAGATGCATGTCGTTATAATTTTGTCCAAACCCACAAAATGTACAATATCAAGAGTGAACCCTAAAATAGACTGTGAGCGATGTTGATAACAGCAGAGGCTATTCCTGTGGGGGTGTAGGGAGCATATGGGAATGCTCCGACACTTCAATTTTTCTGTGAACCTAAAACTCCCCTAAAAAAAGTCTTTTAAAAAATAATTAATTAATCTCTT
>NW_027894109.1:0-240 GCF_054177405.1 Leptonychotes weddellii | reverse complement strand
GATTTATTGCTTTTTAATCAGAAAAAAGCAATGCATTTTTAAAAAAGCTTTTATTTATTTATTTGACAGAGAGAGCGAGAGAACACAAACAGGGGGAACAGTAGAGGGAGAGGGAGAAGCAGGATCCCCGCCAAGCAGGGAGCCTGATGTGGGGCTTGATCCCAGGACCCTAAGATCATGACCTGAGCTGAAGGCAGACGTTTAACTGACTGAGCCACCCAGGCGTCCCCAGCAATGAAT
>NW_027894108.1:0-240 GCF_054177405.1 Leptonychotes weddellii | reverse complement strand
ATTTTATTTGAGAGAGAGAGTGTGTGAACACGAGTGGGGGTAGGGAGAGGGAGAAACAGACTCCCCATTGAGCAGGCTCGATCCCAGCACCCGGTGGTCATGACCTGAGCTGAAGGCAGAAGCTTAACCGACTGAGCCACCCAGGCACCCCAAATATTAATCTTTGAGGCAAAATATGTTGACTGTATGAATGGTTGCATTGGGGATGACAATATACAAACTGATAATCTACTTAAATCT
>NW_027894107.1:0-240 GCF_054177405.1 Leptonychotes weddellii | reverse complement strand
TTCAGGAGGGAAGGAAATGCCATGTGGGGCAAAGCGGGCCCGGAGAGGTGGTGAGATGGGCCTCAGCGCCGGCCCGTGAATCCTCAGTCTGCACCCGGGCCCCAAGGCAGCGGGGCCGTCAGTTCTCAGCGGGGCATGCCGCGCTGATGGGTGGTGGCCGGATCGCCGCGGTGGAAGAGCCTGGAGCAGGCGGGCTGGCCGCGGCCAGGAGCTGAGCTGGCAGAGGGGGCGGGGGCCTGG
>NW_027894106.1:0-240 GCF_054177405.1 Leptonychotes weddellii | reverse complement strand
TTTACTGTACAGACAGTGAAAGAATAAAAGCTTCCCACATACCAAGGACACAACTTGTCCCACACACCAAGGACAACACCAAAGCAAAAGGGGCTAGATGACTGCATTGAGGTTTGTGGGATACCCCATTGTGGAGGAGCCAATTCTAAACTACAGCTAAGTGGTTTTATATTCTGAGGCATTATTCTTTTTTTTTTTTTATTCTTATGTTAATCCCCATACATTACATCATTAGTTTTA
>NW_027894105.1:0-1565 GCF_054177405.1 Leptonychotes weddellii | reverse complement strand
ACTTACTATGAGCTCGGGCCAATTTCTCAGGGAAGAGTAATTTGTAAAAGGGAAGATCAAGGAGATATTCAGCTGGTCAAACTTTTAATTTAGGTCACATTCGAGGATAAATAGGCTCCAGAAATCTACCTTTTCCATCCAGACAGAATAATCTTCTAAAATGCTAAAGAAAAATCTGCTCCCGTACCAAAAATTTACAATGTCTATTATAGGCCAGTCCTGGTCACTGAGGAAGGCCCTTGTCTGAGACAAAAAAACAGTGATGAGGACTTGTGGGAAAGAAGTTAAAAAAGAACTCTTTATGTAGAATGGGTTTTATTGGCCAATGTGCTTCTTAAGACTGTAAATGACATAAATTTAAACTGACTTAAGAAATTAAAAAAAAAGGGAAATCTGCTTCAGGCATGGCTGGGGTTTGAGACTATAATGCATTGTAATCTGGAATCTGTCTCTCTTTCAGGCTCTCAGATCTGCTTTCACTCTCAGACAGAGAAGATGTGCAGGAAAGAGGTACCACAGCCAGCCAAGACTGCTCTCTTTAAAAAAGCCTGCTTGCTAAGTTGGCCCTTGGTTGGCATGTGTGAACCTAGGTGCCAGGAAGGTTCCCATTCTTCCCTGGTAAGAATGGTCCACTGTATAAACTGTGCAAACATTATGGTTTATGATGAACACTCGTTTTCCTTCTGGGAGTCTGAAATTTTGGTATGTGCTAGTAGAGGGTGCCTATGTGACAAGGCTCCAGTAAAGATCCTAGGTACTAAATTTCTAATGAGCTTTCCTGGTGGAGAGCATTTCATACCTGAGGCCACAACTCACCGCTGGAGGAATGAAGCTTGACCTGGATGACTGCACTCAGAGAGGACTCTGGAACCCTAAGCCTAGTTACCTCTGGACTTCACCTATGCCCCTTTTCCTTTGCTGATTTTGCTTTATGGTTTTGTTTTTTTTTTGCTGAAGTTAGTTATAGCCATGAGTATGACTCATGCTGAGTCCTGCAAGTCATCCTAGCAAATCATGGAGTCTAGGGGTGGTCTCAAGGACCCCCTGACACCGTGGCAAAGTGACTCATGGAGGTTCCAGTCTCATCTCCTCACAGTTTAGCAACTGGAGTGGAAAATCTTTCCCAGAAGTTCCAGCAAAAATCCTTGACCTGTTGCTCTTTAGTTCTGACTGGTTCAGCACAGGACACATAAGCACCCTGAAGCAATGACCGTAGCCAGGGAGATGCTTCAGGGGTCCTGCTGGCCAGGACTGGCTCATGCCCTTACCTTGCAGCCAGGGATGGATCACCACCCCACATGCATACTGAAATTCAATTAAGACAAGGAGAGGCAAGGTTTTCAAAAGAAGAAGAGACATTCTGCTGATGTTTATGGAAGGGCAACATGGATGCTGAGCAGGCAAACAGCACTTGCACCACAGTGGAGCACAAATGTAGTATATTATGAGGAAGCATTTGCTACACTTAAACATCAATCACCAGCACTACCATATCACAGGTAGAAGAGCTGAACTCATTTCTTTACCCAATACCTATGCTTCCTCTTGTAATTCCCACCCAATCC
>NW_027894104.1:0-240 GCF_054177405.1 Leptonychotes weddellii | reverse complement strand
TATACCCCAAAATAAATTCAAAATGGATTAAAGACCTAAATGTGAATCCTGAAACCATAAAAATCCTAGGAGAGAAACAGGCAGCAACCTCTTTGGCATCAGCCATAAGCAACTCCTGAGGTAAGGGAAACAAAAGCAAAAATAAACCAGTGGGACTACAACATAAAAAAGCTTCTGTGCAGCAAAGGAAACAGTCAACAAAACTAAAAGGCAACCTATTGAATGGGCGAAGATACTTGC
>NW_027894103.1:0-240 GCF_054177405.1 Leptonychotes weddellii | reverse complement strand
TTGACGACTGTGACTTGCTCCATTGATATGTTGACTTCACTCCTTATTAGAATGAACTGGCAAATCACATATAGAGCACAGATGGGGATAACCCTTCGGTAAGAGTCCATGGAAGTCTTCAATATTGCTACTTGGAGGAGCGCCCCTCTTTTTCTCAAAGAGAGATCTCTCTTGTAAGGGGCCAGGACCACGTCCCATTCTCTCATACTCACTGTCAAATTTATGATAGTTATGCGAGGT
>NW_027894102.1:0-240 GCF_054177405.1 Leptonychotes weddellii | reverse complement strand
CTGGGTTTTGTTACATGAATGGTAAACAAAAATTAGTCCAATGCATTACACAATATAATGTACTGTGAATAAAGACTAGATACTCTATTTTAGACACTACTTCAACATACCGGTTATTAAATTTTATGTAACCAAAAAGAAGAGCAAAGTGAACATCTTAAAATACTGTTTACGAGTAGGGGAGAAACACTTGCTAAAGGTGTTCTTTGAATTATCTGCAGCATTTGTACTGAAAATTCT
>NW_027894101.1:0-240 GCF_054177405.1 Leptonychotes weddellii | reverse complement strand
TTCAATAGGATGGGGTCTTTGTTAAAAGAGAGTGAGGAGATTAGCCAAGGCTTAGTGGAATAGCATGTATAATTTCCAGGACAAATCTCATGGGTGAAAAAGTGTCAATTAATTTCTTCTATAGCTGAATGTAACTTTTGAGAATCTCATTTCATTAGGTAGTAGAAACTTGTATTCATTAATTAAGAGTTTCCTCTGATACTTTAGGTATACTTTTTCTCCAGGGTCAGATCCAAATTC
>NW_027894100.1:0-240 GCF_054177405.1 Leptonychotes weddellii | reverse complement strand
TAATGTATGGGGATTAACAAAAGAATTAAAAAAAAAAAGACAAAAAAAGGATACATTATGTCTCTCCTCATTTTAAAAATTATCTGAAGACATTGAATGTTTCAACAGACAGAAGATTGATAGAAAGATCAATGATAGATACATAAATAGGTATTACATGTAACACTAACACTTGTTAAAAGGAATTTCCTGCAAATGTAAATTAGAAAAATCGAATTCAACGAAAACAATAGTTAAGTT
>NW_027894099.1:0-240 GCF_054177405.1 Leptonychotes weddellii | reverse complement strand
GCCCTCCTAGAATTAGAATGTAAGCTTCTCCATGGCAGGGATGTTTATCTGTTTCATTCATTGATTTATCCCAGACTCCTGGAACTGCCTATCACATGGTAGGTACCTAATAAATAGCTGTTGAATAAAGTATAGAAACATGCAGATCTCTCCTAATAAAAACGGGGAAGTGGGGGAGAAAAATCCTTCCTTCATTCCTCTTCCCTCCTAGCTGTCACTCTCCTGCCCCTCACAGCCAAG
>NW_027894098.1:0-240 GCF_054177405.1 Leptonychotes weddellii | reverse complement strand
ATTGCAAACTCTAGGGAAACCACTTAAAAAACAATAAAGTTAAAAAAAAAAAAAGGATTCTTTTGCTTCTCCAGCCAATGTCAAGACAGTGGTTCCTCAAAATATGGAAGGAAAAATAAAATAAGATAAAAACAGAGAGGGAGGCAAACCATAAGAGACTTTTTTTTCTTTCTCAAACTTTGATTTTTCTTGTTTTTTTACTTTGTTTTGTTTTTTTTTTTTTAAAGATTTTATTTATTT
>NW_027894097.1:0-240 GCF_054177405.1 Leptonychotes weddellii | reverse complement strand
GTCTGCTTCTCCCTCTGACCCTCTTCCCTCTTGTGCTCTCTGTCTCTCATTCTCTCTCTCGCAAATAAATAAAATCTTAAAAAAAAAAAAAAATTAAGAGGGCTTTTCCATCCTCTTATATGGTAAGAATCCAGTTCACAGCCCCCTCTCTCCCTCAGCGCTCAGAAATATTGGATCACGTGGCTTTTCTCCATGACCCAGTGGAGGAGAGGGGCTGCATCTGGGTCACCCAGACATTCC
>NW_027894096.1:0-240 GCF_054177405.1 Leptonychotes weddellii | reverse complement strand
TACAATGTTAAAACAGTGCCCTACCCTGGATGGAATGACAGAGTTGAGTACCAACCCTAAAATCTCTGTAAGGATGCAGGGCTGTGAACCCTATCCTATTTTCATTGAAATGCCAGCCTGGTGCAAAGGTTCTCTGTATATATTAATATTGCATAGGTCTCTGTCGTACCTACTCGAATCTGGAGCCTTAGCAAAGTGAAGCAGCCATAGACAATATATGGATGAACGAGCGGCTGGACC
>NW_027894095.1:0-240 GCF_054177405.1 Leptonychotes weddellii | reverse complement strand
CTGTCACCAATGAGCTGTGTAACCTTGGACATATCACACCGTCCCTGGGCTTTAATGTCTTCATCTGTACAACAAAGAGATTGATTGCATCATTTTCTAGATACTTTCCATTACTTGGGGTTGTTGGTGTGGGAAGTGTATCGAGCTCAGTATTTGGTCTTTCACCATCACACTAGAGATTATTTTTAAGGGAGTATACCTGTCTCCTAGGACAGTAATTTTAGACTGTGATGGATATTG
>NW_027894094.1:0-1565 GCF_054177405.1 Leptonychotes weddellii | reverse complement strand
CATTAATGAGTAAAATACTAGTCATTGATAAGGAAGCATAAAACATAGACTCAGCAGGTGAAAATATCTAAGCAATAACTGCTAATTTTGTCAAATATTTTTTGAGCACCTGTCATGTTCCAGGCACTAAATTCTTTAGTAGTGGTACAGAACCTGTGTGAGTTAACGGAAATGAGAAGCACTATCAGAGAGTCAAGAATACCAAAGAATACCAAAGGATATTCCTTGTGGTTCCATGCAGGTAAAAACCTCAGTGCACAAATAATTAGCTTAAATTCATCTTAAAAATTTAAAGTATACATGTGATTTAGCCTGACAATTACTTTCTGGCCATGGGACTATGTAGGTATGTTGCTGTGCCACTTTAAATGTTAATCTAAATATTATGTGACAGTATCCACACATACACACATCATTGTCCCCGAATAGTAACTATGCCTGGAAGAAACCTGATTATGGAGTTAATTTAGATCATTGAAATAATTTGCTTCTGTGGAACAGGGAGATTCACATGCTTTCATCTGTAAAGTACTTTCATCTCTAAAGTACATCCCTCCACAGAGCATTAATTGATAACTTCATACTGGCTTCCCATTAGTTATGGTAAAGTCATAATCAACTCAGTAGACAAGTCCCACGGTACGGATGACTGAGTAAGAGCTTTTCTGACATCATCAACAGTGGCATCAACCACATGAGCCAGAGCAATAACATGAAGCTCTGTTACTGAATTTCCTCTTCTTGAAAGGAACCATGAGGGACCATGTAGAACAAATAGAATTGTTTCTCATTTTCTATTCATCCTCCATTTTATTTCAAAGAACATGCTTCAAGAGCATGTTAGGAGAGTCCCTGATTCATGGGGCTTACAATCTAGTTGTGGAACAGACTGAATTAACAATAGATAAATAAATAGCAAAATAACATACATTTGCAAATTGCCCATCAGAAGACTGGCTCAAAGCACAGACGTAAGGAGATGTTAGAGTTACGTAGTATTAGTTGACCCCGTCAGGGTTAGATTAAAGCAGCACCTCCGCATCAAAAAACCCAACAGAAGCACAATAATAGTCACAGGACATTATAGGTCCTTATCATGTGGGTAAGAGGAAGTTTATATCTCCACAGTGGCAGAAAGATAAAATTATAGAGGGAGTAACACTGATGCAATGTCCAAAACTAAAGAAAGTAAGGGTACCACTGGGGCAATTGAGGTGTCAGAATCCTTTAGGCATTACCTCTATAACTCCAAAATCATGAGATCTGGGGATGATACCAAAATATTTACAGTATAATTACAGCTTCTAAAATTAGTTAACTATGAATAGGCTGATTTTAAGCAAATATATTTTATAGAGAAATACCCAAAACCTTAGAAGACTTATTAAATCATGCATTCATGCACTAATTTATTTCACAAACCATTAATGAGTAAAATACTAGTCATTGATAAGGAAGCATAAAACATAGACTCAGCAGGTGAAAATATCTAAGCAATAACTGCTAATTTTGTCAAATATTTTTTGAGCACCTGTCATGTTCCAGGCACTAAATTCTTTAGTAGT
>NW_027894093.1:0-240 GCF_054177405.1 Leptonychotes weddellii | reverse complement strand
TAAGCATGTCACATTACTAATGATCTAATCATTTTGAGTCTTTTTTTTTAAAGATTTTATTTATTTATTTGAGAGAAAGAGAGAGCACAAGCAAGGGGAGTGGCAGAGGGAGAGGGAGAAACAGGCTCCCCGCAGAGCAGGGAGCTGACTCGGGGCTCAATCCCAGGACTCCAGGATCATGACCTGAGCCAAAGGCAGATGCTTAACCTACTGAGCTGAAGGCAGATGCTTAACCAAGCG
>NW_027894092.1:0-240 GCF_054177405.1 Leptonychotes weddellii | reverse complement strand
TGACGGCAGAGAGGGGTGGAACAGAACACGTGCGAACACGCGGGCAAGCGGCGTGTCCAGTTACTGCGTCTGTAGATCTGCACACGCACGACATCCCCTCCCAGAGCCTTCCCTGCAAACCCCGGGGCTGCCGGGCAGGAAGGAGACGCGGCTCTGTACAGCCCTTAGCATCTCTGAATTCTGACCCAGGGATTTATTATTTACTCAGAAACATCAGCTCGGAAACCTTCTGAAGTCGTC
>NW_027894091.1:0-240 GCF_054177405.1 Leptonychotes weddellii | reverse complement strand
TTTAGGGAATCCTGCCAGAAGTTCTACGAGGCCGAGCTGGAAGAGCTGTCCTTTGCTGCAGACACGGAAGAATGCCGGAGACACATAAACGACTGGGTGACGGAGAGGACGGAGGGTGAGGCGTGTTCACTGCCTAGACTCGGCACGTGGAAGGGGGGACAGCCGGGGGACAGCCGAGATCGCGGGGGCGTGGCCTCCAACGTGTCCCCTCGGGCCCTGTAGCCAGTGGCCTGTTGGTGT
>NW_027894090.1:0-240 GCF_054177405.1 Leptonychotes weddellii | reverse complement strand
GGTCATAGGGACAGGCAAACTCTCCCTTGGGTAGGGGCCACCCAGCCAGCCCTCAGGGAAAGCTGGGGTGATGCTGCAGGAGGGTAAGCCTCCCCCCTTCAGAGCTCTCCCACCTCTTTTCAAAGCTCTCCCCAGGAAAACGCTCCTTTCTTCCCGATGGTATCCATCTGTTGATGGGCGGTAACTAAGAGGGAGCCCCCCTCTGAGTCCCACGCTAATACCCCGGGCACTCAAGCCTGG
>NW_027894089.1:0-240 GCF_054177405.1 Leptonychotes weddellii | reverse complement strand
GTTATAAAGGGTATGAGAAAGGATCCCGAGGAGCAGCCAGATGAGGAGGTACGTGGGGCAAGGTCTGGAAGAGTCCCGAGCACAGGAGTTTCTGCCCTCGCGGAGTTGGGGTGGGTCCCCCTCCTGGCACGTGGATGTGTTGTCCAGCTCAGAAGTTTTCCGAGTTCCGTAGTTCAGAGATCTTTATGGAAGCTTCGACACGTGGGCATCATCGGTTTTAGCTTCATCTCCAGCCCCTCT
>NW_027894088.1:0-240 GCF_054177405.1 Leptonychotes weddellii | reverse complement strand
TCTCAAAATTTTAAAGAGAGAACAACTTTTATATATATATATATATATATATATATATATATATATATATATAAAATAAGGGTAACTACTATGAAGGGATAGAATATGACTAAAAATGAAAAATAAAAAAGATTTTTTAAAAAAGGGATTGATAAGATGTTGGTTGAAAAGGGAAAAAGAAAAATTCAAAAAAAAAAAAAGTTAAAAAAATATTCACTTTGAAAGACTAAAGAATCATGG
>NW_027894087.1:0-240 GCF_054177405.1 Leptonychotes weddellii | reverse complement strand
TGTAAGTTATGTTCTTTTTATCTGTGGAAATTCTTTGAAGTCTAGGTTTTTATTCTTCCACAAGATTTGATTTGCTTTTGCAAGTCACCTGGGGAATGGCTAACCTTGAATTATTTAAATATGTATATTTAAGCTTGGGTTTTGTTTCTGTAGGTCACAGGCCTAGAATAAAGACGTGCAAATAGCAATTCTTAAAGTACACTTTTATCCCTAGTTTTTGAGTGGTCAGTGAAAAACCTT
>NW_027894086.1:0-240 GCF_054177405.1 Leptonychotes weddellii | reverse complement strand
GCTGGGCGCCTGAGTGGCTCAGTCGTTAAGCATCTGCCTTTGGCTCAGGTCATGACCCCAGGGTCCTGGGATCCAGCCCCGCATCGGGCTCCCTGCTCCGCGGGAAGCCTGCTTCTCCCTCTCCCACTCCCCCTGCTTGTGTTCCCTCTCTTGCTGTGTCTCTCTCTGTCAAATAAATAAATAATCTTAAAAAAAAAAAAGGCACAGTGGCAGAGTGACTTAGGTGATCATGCATGTTTC
>NW_027894085.1:0-240 GCF_054177405.1 Leptonychotes weddellii | reverse complement strand
AGTGTCCTTTAAAGCGTTGCCCCACAGTGAGTTGTGTGGCGATCAGTCAGTTGGCTAGGATGAAGTGATGCAATGAAGAACAACCTCCATCCCCTGGGGAGGTTGAGAAAGTTGAGCTCTGGTGTCACTTCCTGTTTTTTAAGGACCATAATCCCATCTTGAGGGCCCGACCCTCATGACCTCATCTAAATCTAATTACTTCCCAAAAGCTCCACCTCCTAATGCCATCATATTGAGAGT
>NW_027894084.1:0-240 GCF_054177405.1 Leptonychotes weddellii | reverse complement strand
TGTCCTACCTTGTGTCAGTTCTGCCCAAATTTCCATCTCCTATCTAATATTACCTCTTTGAAGCGGAGGAAGATCCCCCACCCCTGTCCACCTGGCTATTTACCTTCAGGGTTCTCCGGGGAAGGGTCTCTCCCAGCTCTGACCCCACGTAGTAGCACATATGAGGTGTTCTCTCTCATACAACCCGTATAGTGGACACAGGGTCTAGATGGATGATGGGCAATTGCTTACATGTGTCCC
>NW_027894083.1:0-1565 GCF_054177405.1 Leptonychotes weddellii | reverse complement strand
GACTTATTTTGCTCAGCATAACACCCTCCAGTTCCATCCACGTCATTGCAAATGGCAAGATCTCATTCCTTTTGATGGCTGCATAATATTCCATTGTATATATATACCACTTCTTCTTTATCCATTCATCTGTCGATGAACATCTTGGCTCTTTCCACACTTTGGCTATTGTGGACATTGCTGCTATAAACATCGGGGTGCACGTACCCCTTTGGATCCCTACTTTTGTATCTTTGGAGTAAATACCCGGTAGTGCAATTGCTGGATCGTATGGTAACTCTATTTTCAACTGTTTGAGGAACCTCCATACTGTTTTCCAGAGTGGCTGCACCAGCTTGCATTCCCACCAACACTGTAGGAGGGTCCCCTTTCTCCGCATCCCCGCCAAAATCTGTCATTTCCTGACTTGTTAATTTTAGCCATTCTCACTGGTGTGAGGTGGTATCTTATTGAGGTTTTGATTTGGATTTCCCTGATGCAGAGCAATGTTGAGCACTTTTTCATGTGTCTGTGGCCATTTGGATGTCTTCTTTGGAAAAATGTCTGCACATGTCTTCTGCCCATTTCTTGATTGGATTCTTTGTTCTTTGGGTGTTGAGTTTGATAAGTTCTTTATAGATTTTGGATAGCAGCCCTTTATCTGATATGTCATTTGCAAATACCTTCTCCCATTCTGTCGGTTGTCTTTTGGTTTTGTTGACTGTTTCCTTTGCTGTGCAAAAGCTTTTTATCTTGATGAAGTCCCAATAGTTCATTTTTGCCCTTGCTTCCCTTGCCTTTGGCGATGTTTCTAGGAAGAAGTTGCTGTGGCTAAATTTGAAGAGGTTGCTGCCTGTGTTCTCCTTTAGGATTTGGTTGGACTCCTGTCTCACATTTAGGTCTTTGATTCCATTTTGAGTCTATTTCTGTGTGTGGTGTGAGGAAATGGTCCAGTTTCATTCTTCTGCATGTGGCTGTCCAATTTTCCCAACACCATTTGTTGAAGAGACTGTCTTTTTTCCATTAGATGTTCTTTCCTGCTTTGTCAAAGATGAGTTGACCATAGAGTTGAGGGTCCATTTCTGGGCTCTGTATTCTGTTCCATTAATCTATGTGTCTGTTTTTGTGCCAGTACCATACTGTCTTGATGATGACAGCTTTGTAATAGAGCTGGAAGTCCGGAATTGTGATGCCGCCAGCTTTGCTTCTTTTTCAACATTCCTCTGGCTATTCACAGTCTTTTCTGGTTCCATACAAATTTTAGGATTATTTGTTCCATTTCTTTGAAAAAAGTGGATGGTATTTTAATAGGGGTTGCATTGAATGTGTAGATTGCTCTAGGTAGCATTGACATCTTCACAATATTTGTTCTTCCAATCCATGAGCATGGAACATTTTTCCATTTCTTTGTGTCTTCCTCAATTTCTTTCATGAGTATTTTATAGTTTTCTGAGTACAGATCCTTTGCCTCTTTGGTTAGATTTTTTCCTAGGTACCTTATGGTTTTGGGTGCAATTATAAATGGGATCAACTCCTTAATTTCTCTTTCTTCTGTCTTGTTGTCGGTGTGTAGGAATGCCACTGAT
>NW_027894082.1:0-240 GCF_054177405.1 Leptonychotes weddellii | reverse complement strand
GAAGGAAAACCATAAAAAAGACAGTACCATGATAGTGCTATGAACAAGCAAACTACATTTTAACAGACAACTCTAGAATAAACAATTTGGAAGTTGGGGAAGTAAATGGCCTGAAATCAAAGGGGAAAAAAATATACACTTAGTGAAAGAAATGAGATGAGAGATAATAAACCTTGAATAATGGCAAAGGCAGTAATGTTGGCGAGAAAGCTATAGTTTTAGATAACTAAGAGCAAAAAT
>NW_027894081.1:0-240 GCF_054177405.1 Leptonychotes weddellii | reverse complement strand
GTTTTTTTTTTTTTTTTAAAGATTTTATTTATTTATTTGACAGAGACACAGCGAGAGAGGGAACACAAGTAGGGGGAGTGGGAGAGGGAGAAGCAGGCTTCCCGCGGAGCAGGGAGCCCGATGCGGGGCTCGATCCCAGGACCCTGGGATCATGACCTGAGCCGAAGGCAGACGCTCAACCGACTGAGCTACCCAGGCGCCCCTGTTTTTTTTTTTTTTTTTATTTTAATATTTGACTTC
>NW_027894080.1:0-240 GCF_054177405.1 Leptonychotes weddellii | reverse complement strand
TTGGATCCACTTACCTCAAACTCTTCCTACCACGAAGGCTTTGATGCCAAATAATCGGAACTGACATCAAAGATGAAAAGGAGACCAGTGACTCTAAGGATGAAAGACCAAAGCCCCATGGGCTAGACGGAAGTGGCTGTGATAACGTTCCCATGTTTTCCATGGTGAAGAGTTAGCTTCTGTAATGTCTCCTCACTATGGGGACAGAAACACATGACAGGCTAGATGAACGCTGCTCAG
>NW_027894079.1:0-240 GCF_054177405.1 Leptonychotes weddellii | reverse complement strand
TTATCTCCTTTCTTGGCATATCAATGCTAAGCGTATATTTCTTTTTTTTTTTTAAACCTTTTTTTAGTGGTTGCCCTCCAGTTTGCAATACACATTTACAGCTATCCAGGTCCACTTTCAAATAACACTATAACATTTCGCAGCTAGTGTAAAGACCTTATAATAACAAAATAATCCTAATTCCTCCTTCTCATCCCTTGTATCATTATCATTACTGCCATTCATTTAATTTATATATAA
>NW_027894078.1:0-240 GCF_054177405.1 Leptonychotes weddellii | reverse complement strand
GGCATCTTCCCACAAATCAATTATCACATTAAGAACATTTAGCATTAATTTATAATATTATCTAATATACAACTCATATGCAAATTTCCTAAATTGTGTCAATAATGTCCTTTATAGCCTTTTTTAAAAATTCAGAATCCTATCACGGATCCTGCAAAGCATTTAGTTGTCACTTCTCTTTAGTCTTTTTTTTTTTTTAAGATTTTATTTATTTATTTATTTGACAGAGAGAGAGACAGT
>NW_027894077.1:0-240 GCF_054177405.1 Leptonychotes weddellii | reverse complement strand
ATTGACAATGATGGATTAGCAACTCAGTCCTACGGCATCACTTAGTCCATATTCTAAGTTCAAAGGATCAGCTGATGTGGTACTTGGCAAGCTGTCTAGGGGCTTGCTGATACCTGTCATTTCAAGCAGGACCAGTGATAAAAATCACACCTCACCCTCCTCACCTCTCCAACCTCTGCTTCAATTGAGTGTGGTTCAACCTTACTCTTTTCTCCTCTACTTTTTGGGGTGTTACATGCT
>NW_027894076.1:0-240 GCF_054177405.1 Leptonychotes weddellii | reverse complement strand
CGCTTCATTCTTCCCCTCCTGCTACCTTCTTCTTCTTCTTCTTTTTTTTCTTAACATATATTGCATTATTTGTTTCAAAGGTAGCTATGGGGTTTCTAACATGCTTGGAGGCTTTGCTTTAAGAGATTCAACTGAACATAAAAAGAAAAAAAGTATTACTAAAATAAATAAATAAATAAATAAATAAATAAATAAATAAGAGATTCAACTTTTTTCTGTCAAGGCCTACCAAGGGAGCTT
>NW_027894075.1:0-240 GCF_054177405.1 Leptonychotes weddellii | reverse complement strand
TTTTTTTTAAAGATTTTATTTATTTATTTGAGAGAGAGAATGAGAGAGAGAGAGAGAGAGCATGAGAAGGGGGAGGGTCAGAGGGAGAAGCAGACTCCCCGCCGAGCAGGGAGCCCGATGCGGGACTCGATCCCGGGACTCCAGGATCATGACCTGAGCCGAAGGCAGTGGCTTAACCAACTGAGCCACCCAGGCGCCCAGCTCTTGGTTTTCTTTAAAGCAGATTTCAAGGTTCATTTT
>NW_027894074.1:0-240 GCF_054177405.1 Leptonychotes weddellii | reverse complement strand
TTAAATGAAAGGAAATATTTTGAAGTGGGTATAAATATTAGTTCTTTTTGACAGATGACAAAAGTGAAGCTCTAGCAGCCTAAATTCCTCATCCAAGGACTCCAACCTGCGAAGTTTCATGGGTGGGACTCGAAGCCAGATTTCAGCCTCGAAGCTTCAGAGCTCTTTCTGCTACACTTGGCCCTTCTCACCTCCGTCATTTCCCTGCATGTTTCATTTGCAGATATTTTCCTGAAATCA
>NW_027894073.1:0-1565 GCF_054177405.1 Leptonychotes weddellii | reverse complement strand
AGCAGAAGGAAAATGACCAAAAGCCATGACAGTGCTTGTGAAATTTGTGCATTAACATAAAAGACTGTTTGGGGGTGCACAGTTCCCATGCAATTCCTACGTCGAGAGTAGTGAGGAAGATGATTTAAACTCTTACTTCTAGAATTTATCTTCTTTCTCTAAGCCTCGTCTCTGGAACGACTGATACTGCAGATGTTCAAGTGAGGTATGGAGTTGTGGATGGCAAGGGCGTGAGGCAAAGATGCCTTGTTGGTGGGTGATGCTCTCACATGAGGTCTCCTTAGCCACATTTGCTGCAAATGTGCCCCTGGAGTAAAGTGCACACTTCTGCATTGAAGAGAGCAGTGGTTTGGAATGTATCACCGTGCACTCCATGGTGCCTCCTCCTAGTTTACTCTTTTTTTTTTTTTTTTTAAAGATTTTATTTATTTATTTGAGACAGAGAGAATGAGAGAGAGAGAGCACATGAGAGGGGGGAGGGTTAGAGAGAGAAGCAGGCTCCCTGCAGAGCAGGGAGCCCGATGCGGGACTCGATCCAGGGACTCCAGGATCATGACCTGAGCCGAAGTCAGTCGCTTAACCAACTGAGCCACCCAGGCGCCCCTCCTAGTTTACTCGTAAGGATAAAATTTACCTTGGGGAGTTGCTTCTATGGGGAAGCTAGATAATTAGCTCACCACACCATGTTATGAGCTGTATTGTAATGCAAGAGACAGGTCATCCTTAATGCAGTTTAGTTAGCGAGAAGTCTGTGTTGCTCTTACAGGCAGGAATGAACTGTGGATTTCTAAGAGATTCCCAACCCTCTCTCTGTCCTGAGTGAAGGATCCTGCAGCCACCCGGCTTGCTCCCTTGGCCATCGGTCTCTTCCGGGCTCTGTAAATCAGAGCCAGCTCGGGTGCACAGTGCAAATGGCAGCTCAGCTTGGGACATGTTCAAGTGTAAGTGACCCTTGTGGAGTGCTTGTGCATGACCCGCTAGGGACTGGAGATACACACGTCACTGGGACACATTTCACCACCCACATCACCTCCTTCTTGTTACAAAACATCCATACGAGATGGGAAAAAGAGATGTCTTCTGGTGGAGGAATTTGAGGCTCCACACTTTGGAGTGAATAGCCAGAGCCCTACGGTAATAGTACAGCGTGGATCAAAAAGCACAGCAAAATGTCTGTGAAGACTGTTTTTCTCAGTCGGAGTGGACATGAAGACTCTGCCGACTTACCGCTTAGGTCTCAGTACAGAGGAGGTGGAAGAAGACCAGGGAAATTTACAGGTGGAAGCGGAAGAGTCCTGGTCTCATGCCCCAAAAGTAGAACGCATCCTGATAATTCTCATGGGAGCTCCGATGTCCGCATCCTCATTACCATGGAGATGGAGAGGTATTTGCTTATTCTGAAAAGAAATCAGAGGCCGCACAGGAACAGGTGAATTCAGCGAGTTAATTTTATTCACAAAGTAGTTTTTCTTTCGCGTAATTGGTCAAGGCCACATTTTAAAAGGTTAATGGCAGTGGGTAGAATGTGAGCCGCGTTTCACATTGTCCTCGGCAGAGCGAGGTGA
>NW_027894072.1:0-240 GCF_054177405.1 Leptonychotes weddellii | reverse complement strand
TGCTCCCAGGAGGAGAACTAGACTTTACTAAAATAGTCCACCCAAGTCACAAAACAACCAACATGGAAACAGCAAGCCTTAGTGTGGGGGGTGGGGAGAACTGGCACCAATAGTTGCTTTACTATATTATCTAAAATGTCCAGATTTTAACCAAATACCATGAGACATGCAAAGAACCCGGTAAGCGTTATCGACAGGGGAAAAACAGGCAACAGAAACTACTCTCTATGATGCTATAAT
>NW_027894071.1:0-240 GCF_054177405.1 Leptonychotes weddellii | reverse complement strand
GGAAGACCCTGGCCCCACATCGGGCTCTGGGCACAGACCGTGCGGGGCCAGGCTCAGGCTGGGGGCAGCCAGGGCTCATTCCGCCCGGGTCACACTGGCAGGCCCACCTGCTCAGCCATGGTCCATGCCCAACTGTCCGGCCACAGCGGCCACACCGTGGGGTTCGGGCGCCCCCCGGTGGCCATCCTGTGCCACTGCAAGACAGGGCAGGGGGCGTCTGCTGCCGCTGTCCACAGCCCG
>NW_027894070.1:0-240 GCF_054177405.1 Leptonychotes weddellii | reverse complement strand
TGGTTGGTTTTGAGGTACGAAGCGGGGAGCCGTGAATCCGCGGGCAGATATCGGAGGATAAACAGCAGCGGGACATGCCTGGCCGTGGGGATCCTACACCGCCGGTGAGTGACAGCCTCGCCCGCTGCGGAGGGGGCACAGACTCACAGACTGATAGCAGCAGGGAAAGGACTTTAGGGCAGCCCCCGGGGCGGAAACCTGGAGCTGTGGGGTCGCGCGTGCAAACTGGGAGCGGCTGGC
>NW_027894069.1:0-240 GCF_054177405.1 Leptonychotes weddellii | reverse complement strand
GGGAGATCTGGGATCTGGTGAGGTCCCAACTCCTGGTTTGCACACGGCTGTCTACTCCTTGCATCCTCACACAGCAGAGAGCAGAGAGAGACAGCAAGCTCTTTTGTGTCTCCTGTCATAAGGGCATCCTCATGACCTAGTTACCTCCATCTCCAAATATCATC
This sequence comes from Leptonychotes weddellii, assembly GCF_054177405.1. NCBI lineage: Eukaryota > Metazoa > Chordata > Mammalia > Carnivora > Phocidae > Leptonychotes > Leptonychotes weddellii. Next base: position 76 of record NW_027894069.1, on the reverse strand, counting down.
ACATTGGGTACTGGAGTTCTGACATATAAATTTTTGGGGGGGGAGTACATTCAGTCCTTAGAAACTTTTCTCTTGT
>NW_027894068.1:0-240 GCF_054177405.1 Leptonychotes weddellii | reverse complement strand
TTTTTTAAATCTTTTTTATTTTTATTTTTAAAGAATTTATCTATTTGACAGAGAGAAACACAGCAAAAGAGGGAACACGAACAGGGGGAGTGGGAGAGGGAGAAGCAGACTCCCTGCCAAGCAGGGAGCCTGATGCGGGAGTCAGTCTCAGGACCCTGGGATCATGACCTGAGCCGAAGGCAGACACTTAATGACTGAGCCATCCAGATGCCCCAAAGCTGTTTCTCTTCTACTAACTGA
>NW_027894067.1:0-240 GCF_054177405.1 Leptonychotes weddellii | reverse complement strand
CCCCCCCCCCCCCCCCCCCCCCCCCCCCCCCCCGCGGGGGGAGCCTGGTGATGGGTATTAAAGAGGGCACGTTCTGCATGGAGCACTGGGTGTTATACGCAAACAATGAATCATGGAACACTACATCAAAAAAAAAAAAAAAGAAGACAAACTGCTAGTTACCAGAGGGGTGGGGTGCAGGGATGGGGAAAATAGGGGGTGGGAACTAAACCGTACACTTATCATGGTGAGAAAAATATT
>NW_027894066.1:0-240 GCF_054177405.1 Leptonychotes weddellii | reverse complement strand
GCCACGGTGCCCACCTGCTGCAGCCGCCGGCGCCGCCTGGAGCGCGCGCGGCGCCAGGCCACCGTCCCCAGCGCCACGGCGGCCAGTCCCAGCGCGGCCGCCCCGAGCCAGGCGGGCCGGGACGGCGCGGGGAGGCGCGGCGCGGGGAGGCCGAGGCTGCCCAGAGCCCACGAGCCGGCGGCGCCCATGGCCGAGCGGGAGGGGGCAGCTCCGGCGGGGCGGGGGCGCGGGCGGCGGGGG
>NW_027894065.1:0-240 GCF_054177405.1 Leptonychotes weddellii | reverse complement strand
TGGTGGGGGGGGGGGTGGGAGGGAAAGATAGAGACAGAGACAGAGAGAGAGAGAGAGAGAGAGAGAGAGGGAGAGTGATAGGGAAGAAAGGGAGGAGAGGGAGGCAGAGAGAGGAGAAAGGGGAAAGGAGAGGCCAGAGGAAGGGGCAGAGAAGAGAAAGGAGGAGAGGAGAGGGGAAGGAGGAGGAAAAGAGAGAAAGAAGTAGAGTACAAAGAGGCGGACACAGTGCAGGAGGGGGAG
>NW_027894064.1:0-240 GCF_054177405.1 Leptonychotes weddellii | reverse complement strand
TATCTAACCGTCGTTATTGGCGAATATCTCATTTCTTCCAAAGCTCTCCCACCCCACTTGGGCCAGACGTGAACATATAGCAACTTGTTTAAAATAATATCTACTCACGACTAGGTGCGGGTCAAGCCTTGTGCTAAACTCTGGAATGACAGGGATAAAAGAGCTAACGTCTTTCTAAAGGAACTAAGAGTTAGGGGGGTGGAAAATGCACATGAATAGCTGTGGGCCTCAGCCTTCCTC
>NW_027894063.1:0-240 GCF_054177405.1 Leptonychotes weddellii | reverse complement strand
TGTCTCTGTTTCTGTCTGTGCTGCTATAAACTGCAGGGTCGTGGGTTGTGCGCCCGTCCGCAGTGCTCCTAGTCCTGCCTCCAGGTCGGGCACGTCTCTGCCCTTTGTGCTTCTAAAACCGCCAGCCGCTCCCAGTTCTCACGCGTGACCCCGCCGCTCCGGGTTTCCGTCCCGTGGGCTGCCCTAAAGTCCTTTCCCCTCCATTACCGGTCTGCGAGTCTGTGCCCCATCCCCAGTGCA
>NW_027894062.1:0-1565 GCF_054177405.1 Leptonychotes weddellii | reverse complement strand
GTGCTCTCTCTCTCTCAAATAAATAAATAAAATATATTTAAAAAATAAAAAATAAAAAAATAAGACTGACCCAGGGCCAGGACAACAGAGTCTTCCTGTTCCTACCTCAGCCTGACTGGTACACCTGCAGGAGCAGTGGCAATCCCTGGGGGGAGGCAGGCCCGTGTAGAGGTCCCCTCCGTGTACCAGGCACACAGAGAGAGCTGAAAACTTAGGGCAGAGCAAGAGCACTGTGTCTCTAGCCCTGGCCTGAAGTACATGCCTGGAAACCCACCACAAGGGAATCCAAAGTCTTAGGTACCTTGGAGGTCATCACAATAACAACAAAACCCAAACCAAGGTCAACATCTGAGTAGGTTGATCCAAACTTCCCCTACCACAATGATGACCTGACAGAAGAGACTCACCCATTTCCCGGAGGAAACACTGTTTATGTCCATTTCAATCAATACATGATATCTGATATTCAATAAAAAATTAGAAGACATAGAAAAAAGCAAGGAAAAAAGATCAATCTATTGTGAAGGGACAAAGCTAGACTCAAAGCTCAACAAAACTGAACTCAAAAATGACCCAGATGTTAGAGCTCTCAGACAGAAACAGTAAAATAACTATGATGAGTGAAATAAGTCAGACAGAGAAAGGCAAATACAGTTGACCTTGAACAATGTGGGGGTTAGGGGCACTGACCCCCTGCAAGTCAGAAATTCACATATAACTTTTGACTCCCCAAAAGCTTAACTACTAATAGCCTACTGTTGACCAGAATCATTACTGATAACATAGTCAATTAACATATATGTTGTATGTTAATGTATTATATGCTGTAGTCATACAATAAAGTAAGCTAGAGAAAAAATGTTATTTAAAAACCACGAGGAAGAGAAAATACATTTACATTACTGTACTGTATTTTTTTAAAAAAATCCATGCAATTCAAACTCATGTTGTTCAAGGGTCAACTGTACTCTATGATCTCACTTATATGTGGAATCAAAATAATATTAATGATAATAATAATAATAATTCCAGAGGTGGGGGCAGGGGGTGGATGAAATGGGTGAAGGTGGTCAAAACTTACAAACTTCCAGTTATAAGACAAATGAGTTGGGGAATGTAATGTACAGCATTCCTATAAAAGAAAAATACCAAGTTAATATGTTTAAAGAAATAAAAGACAGAACTATAAATATGAGAACAGAGCAAGAATCTATTAAAATAGAAGAAACAAACAGACTTGAGGGAAACAACGAAAACTCCTAGAAATAAAAAAAATCAAGTAATAAAAATTAAAAATTTAGTTGAAAACTTAAAGAGAACATTAGACACAGCAGAAGAGAGAATTAGAGAAATCAGAAGGCAGATCCAAAGAAAATATCCTAAATGCCCCAAAAAGAGTTTAAAAAGTAGCAAATATGTAAGAGAAGTTAAGAGATGTGCCAAATGATTGGGGGGACATGTGTGGTAAATTCATAAATAAAAGCATAGGAATGATAAATGTTAAATTTAGAATAACAGTTACATTCAGAATGGACTAAAGCATTGAATCATGTGGGGGATGTAAG
>NW_027894061.1:0-240 GCF_054177405.1 Leptonychotes weddellii | reverse complement strand
TGTCTTTTGCTGGTGGGCTTGTTGGGGGCTGTGAGCACTCACTCTCTGCATGGTGGGAGGAGCCATTTATTTCTGTCTTCCCAGAAACCAACCCCCTATTCTTCCCTCTGATGGTATCTGCTGGTACCTCCCCTTCAGTGTCCTGGATGGGTGCTCCCTGCTGCCGGGGGGTTAAGGGACTACAACACCACCAGGGGAGCATTTTTCCTCACTTTGGGCATGTTACTTGGCCTTTCTGAG
>NW_027894060.1:0-240 GCF_054177405.1 Leptonychotes weddellii | reverse complement strand
TGGACTCTGAGAAATAAACTGAGGGTTCTAGAGGGGAGGGAGGTGGAGGGGTGAGTTAGCCTGGTGATGGGTATTAAGGAGGGTACAAATTGAATGGAGCACTTGGTGTTATACGCAAACAATGTATCGTGGAACACTACATCAAAAACTAATGATGTAATGTATGGTTATTAACATAACATAATAAAATAAAAAAAAAAGATAAAAAAATATGCAAGTAATTCCTCATACCTATTAGGG
>NW_027894059.1:0-240 GCF_054177405.1 Leptonychotes weddellii | reverse complement strand
TATTACTGGAGGAAGAACATGGACCCGAAGGCCCAGAGGCGGGCTTGCTCGTGGCTTTCCGGAGTAGAGGTGGTAGCAGTGTTTGGTTCCTGATTACACCACCTCCAAGCCGCCCCCCAAAGCCCTTGAACTCCCAGGAAGCACCAGCAGGTGTTCGTTAGCGGGCGGGGAGCAGGGGGACTAGAGCCATTTGCCAGGGCGGTGTGTTCGGAATAAATCTCGGGCGATGCCGCAGGGGCC
>NW_027894058.1:0-240 GCF_054177405.1 Leptonychotes weddellii | reverse complement strand
TGAAATCTGCTTTAATTTCAGTATAAAATATTTTGGGCTATTGTAATTTCTTCTAGACAGATAAAATGAGGAAGAAATAATAAAGATGCTAAGCTTTTTGTAGGCTTAAATTCTCTAATTTACATACTCTAAGATACAACAAACTTGTGGACTTATCAAAAAATAATAGGGTAAATCAATGTATACTGACTTAGAGATACATCCACAAAATAATTTCAGTGAAAAAAAAAAAGCAAGATG
>NW_027894057.1:0-240 GCF_054177405.1 Leptonychotes weddellii | reverse complement strand
TGTGAGGTGGGGAGAAAGCCTGGAAGCTAGTTTGGAAGTCACTGAATTTGAAAAGCTGTAGAAGCCAATGTTCTTCAGCACTGATCAGCGCTATCCCTGGGAGCAGTGTTAAACGCACCAGGATGAAGAGCTCCCTTTCGTCTCCTCTGCTCTGCTCTTTGTCACCACATCTCTTTATCTACTTTTTTTCTTTCCATACGCTTAGTTATTGCTTAACATCATATTTTTCTGGATAATATG
>NW_027894056.1:0-240 GCF_054177405.1 Leptonychotes weddellii | reverse complement strand
GGGACAGTTTCACTTAGTTGATAAAGCACATCTACAAAAAAACTCCAACTGACAGCACACTGAATGCTTTTACCCTATCATCAGAAGCTAGGAAAGGCTGCCCTTTGTCTCCACTTGTCTCCACTCAACATTTTCCTGGATCTTGTAGCTAATGTCAAAGGTAAAGAGAACTAATAAAAGACATACAGGTTTAAAAAGAAGGAAGAGTGCCTTTCTTGCATAGAAAACACGATTGTGCTT
>NW_027894055.1:0-240 GCF_054177405.1 Leptonychotes weddellii | reverse complement strand
TTTAAAAAAAAACAACAACAACCTGGTTTTTCTCAATACAACTTTAAGGGTTTTAAATTGTTTCATATCTGGTCAAGTTGAGATTTTTAAGAACCTCATTTTTAATTTGTAATAAAAAGTTTACAACTTGATTTTTTCAAAAAAATCAACAAACGGCAAGCACCCGTTAATAAAGGTCTTAAATAATTGTCAAAAAAACCACCAAAAACAAAACATGACCTTTTTTGCAGCTTCTCTAGT
>NW_027894054.1:0-240 GCF_054177405.1 Leptonychotes weddellii | reverse complement strand
TTTGCAAGCCCCTCGGGAGCCTCCCAGGGGCACTCTGAAATCCTCCCCTTTCGCGGAGGGCAGGGAGACACACAAGTCGAGGGTGGCGCCTCCAGTTGGTAGGCGGCGGGTCAACCTCGGGCAGCGGCCAGCAGGTAGGTCTCCGATGCACACAAGGCATCTGGAAGGTCGGTGCCGAGGCCTTGCCTGGGCTCGGGCATGTAGACCCTGCAGGCGTTCTCAGCCCCACCGCTGTCTGGA
>NW_027894053.1:0-240 GCF_054177405.1 Leptonychotes weddellii | reverse complement strand
TTGAGAAAAGGAAATATTTCTGCATATCTTATCAGTTCCAGCTACTTATCATCGTTATATGATGGATTTAGTACTCAAAGATGTTGAAGAGTGCATTGGGACCTTGGTGAGGAGGGAATCAGAAATAGAACGGATTTCAACAGTCACAAGAAAAACAACCCCTGAATGAGATTTTGCCACTGGCAGATATAGGTCCAGGACTGTTTGAGAGCCAATTGCCTTCACCCAAGTTGTCATAGC
>NW_027894052.1:0-240 GCF_054177405.1 Leptonychotes weddellii | reverse complement strand
TGTGGGTTTCTGTTAGAACCACCTTCATTTCCGGAGACCACAGCAGGGGGCGTTGTGAGAGAGTGGGATCCCATCTTGTTTTAAGAGACCTGATTTCAGGGCTAACTTACTGTTTTCCTTTAGCAAGTCAGTTGGTCATCATGTTTCCTGTTCATCATCTTTAAAACTGGGAAAACTCAAACAAGCCGGGCTGAATTCTACCTGCACCACTTAGTTATATGGCCCTAGGGAAGCTACTTA
>NW_027894051.1:0-1565 GCF_054177405.1 Leptonychotes weddellii | reverse complement strand
GGGTGGCCTGGTGGTGGGTATTGAGGAGGGCACGTTCTGCATGGAGCACTGGGTGTTGTGCACGAACAATGAATCATGGAACACTTCATCTGGAACTAATGATGTAATGTATGGGGATTAACATAAGAATAAAAAAAAAAAAAAGAAGAAATGAAACATGGTTGCAAAATACCTCAACAGTTCCTCCCATTGAGAAAATGTCTCCTGCCATTCCTTGAAAACAAATGTTGTGTGACCCTCAGACAAACAGAGTGGGAGTTCTGAGCCTGAGTCATAAATGTAGACAAGGCTTCTGCTTTGTTGGGATGCTTGGACTTAGAGCCCTGGGTTGCCCTGTAGAAAGATTGACTATCCTGAGACTGCCATGTTGTAAGGAAGCCAAACCACATGGAGGTGCCACGGGGAGGCACTTCAGTCTTTGAATCTTCCCAGCCCAACATTTGTCCCAGATGACAAGTGAAGGAGCCTTCAGATGATTCCAGCCCTCAGCTATTAAAGTCACCTCCCTCCACCCCAGCCTTTAAGTTATCCCAGCTAAGGCCCCAGACATGGAGGCACAAGTCATCCCCACTGTGCCCTCACTGCATTCCTAGCCCATGGAATTCCTGAGCATAATAAAATGGTTATTTCAAGCCCGCAAGTTTGGGATTAGTTATGTAGCAACTGAACTAAGGAACACTAAAAGTCGAGTGAAGTTTAGCCAATATCATTCTGCTAGAGAGACTAGACTCTGTATGTACAAGGATGAGTCAGGCCACCTGAGATGTCAAATGGAGAAGTCTGGTGGGGCAATATCAGAGGGACATGGATCCCAATGCCACACATGGCTATTGACTGAGCTATAGTTGTATCATTCATCAGGAGAGGAATTCCAATGCCTTCCTTAACATTGTTGCAGAGTTGTCCCAAGAATCATGGAAATACATACGAAAGCAGTATCTTTCTTTTATTTTTTTTGAATTTTATTTTATTATGTTATGTTAGTCACCATATATTACAATCATTAGTTTTTGATGTAGTGTTCCGCGATTCATTGTTTGCATATCACACCAAGTGCTCCATTTAATACGTGCCTTCCTTAATACCCATCACCAGGCTAACCCATCCCCCCACCCCCACCCCTCTAAAACCCTCAGTTTGTTTCTCAGAGTCCATAGTCTCTCATGGTTCATCTCTCTCTCCGATTTCCCCCCACCTTCATTTTTCCCTTCCTACTATCTTCTTTGTTTGTTTGTTTGTTTTTAACATATAATGTATTATTTGTTTCAGAGGTACAGGTCTGTGATTCATCAGTCTTACACAATTCACAGCACTCACCATAGCACGTACCCTCCCCAATGTCCATCACCCAGCCACCCCACCCCTCCCACCCCCCACCACTCCAGCAGCCCTCAGTTTGTTTCCTGAGATTAAGAATTCCTCATATCGGTGAAATCATATGATACTTGTCTTTCTCTGATTGACTTATTTTGCTTAGCATAATGACCTCTAGTTCCAGCCATGTCTTTGCAAATGGCAAGATTTTTTTTTTGATGGCTGCATAATATTCCATTGTATATATATAC
>NW_027894050.1:0-240 GCF_054177405.1 Leptonychotes weddellii | reverse complement strand
TCCCCAGTGTCTGTCACCCAGCCACCCCATCCCTCCCACCACCCCCCCACTCCAGCAACCCTCAGTTTGTTTCCTGAGATTGAGAATTCCTCATATCAGTGAGGTCATATGATACATGTCTTTCTCTGATTGTCTTTGTCACTAGTTTTAAGCAAGTTGATTATTGTGTGTCTTGATGTAGTTTTCTATTTATTTATTTATTTGGTGACTGGACTCATCAAACTTCTTGGACCTGTGGAT
>NW_027894049.1:0-240 GCF_054177405.1 Leptonychotes weddellii | reverse complement strand
TTAAAGGCTGGCCAAGGAAACCACTGTTGGAGTACAAGTACGTTTAACCCTTTTGGGAGGCTGTACAACCAGTCTTGGATATCTCACTCAGAGAACTCAACCCCACCCCCATTCTGTTTTCATCCGATCCCAAGGACGTTATTTGAAATAGTAAAAAAATTACATGGTATGGATGCTTTTCATCTTATTAAAAAGAAGCATGAAGAAAATGTGAAAAGAACCTGAATGTCCAGTAATGGG
>NW_027894048.1:0-240 GCF_054177405.1 Leptonychotes weddellii | reverse complement strand
TCTAGCGCCACTCTAGCATCTACTTAGCTGGGACTCTTAACTCTGGACACTGATTGGGCGCCTGGGTGGCTCAGTTGGTTAAGCGACTGCCTTCGGCTCAGGTCATGATCCTGGAGTCCCGGGATCGAGTCCCGCATCGGGCTCCCTGCTCAGCGGGGGGTCTGCTTCTCCCTCTGCCCTCTTCCCTCTCGTGCTCTCTATCTCTCATTCTCTCTCTCTCAAATAAATAAATAAAATCTT
>NW_027894047.1:0-240 GCF_054177405.1 Leptonychotes weddellii | reverse complement strand
TATGGGGATTAACATAAGAATAAAAATAAAATAAAATAAATAAAAAAAAAAAAAAAAGAAAGATGAATTTTAAAAAAAGAAAAGATTTACCTACCTTTGATGCCAACCGTGGTTTCAGGCCTAAGAATGAATAGACTGTGTTGCTTTCCTTTGCTTCAAAAAAACTGTCATAATCCTAGAAAAAAGAGGAAGAGAAAAGGAAAAAAAAAAAAGCAAAAATTATCAGTATTTGGTGCTTTT
>NW_027894046.1:0-240 GCF_054177405.1 Leptonychotes weddellii | reverse complement strand
TTGGAAGAAAACAGGCAAAAAGCTGCCAGAGAACTGCAGAAAGCCACCTATTGACCACCCTTGCACTCAATTTCAAACTGGTACTAAAGAAAGAATGCTCAAAAGAAACCTACATGCACAGATTCTGCCCTTAGGAAACTTACAATCTGGCAGGTTCAAAACAATTTCACTTCACTTTATGTAATTGTAAAAATGCCTCCGTCTAGATGAAAACATTTGTCAGTATCATTTACACATTTT
>NW_027894045.1:0-240 GCF_054177405.1 Leptonychotes weddellii | reverse complement strand
GTCATAAACCAGACATGCTCTTATTTTGATTAGTAGGAGAAAACATGAAAGGCTCGAAGCTTCAACCATACAGTTGTTCCCATAGCTCTGTAAAAAAAGTACGTAAGAAAGACCGGGGGTGCCTGAGTGCGGCAGAGCTCCCAGGGATCGGAGCAGGGAAGCCGGCTGCAGAGGCGGAGCCCAGGCGCGGGCTCTCAGCCCGGGGTTGCCATAAACCGTGATCCGCGGCACAGTCGGGCC
>NW_027894044.1:0-240 GCF_054177405.1 Leptonychotes weddellii | reverse complement strand
TCCCGAGGATTCACTTCTCCGCACGTTCTACCTTCCAGACAGTGGCCGCTTTTCTGTTTAGAGAGTTGTTGCTCTTCCTTTCTTCGATCTCCTGTTGAGTTTGTAGGTGTTCAGAATGGTTTGATCTTATCCAGCTGAATTCCTGAGAGCAGACGAAATCCAGGTCTCCTACTCCTCTGCCATCTTGCTCTGCCCCCCCATGCATTAATAATTTTAATACTTTCTTTTTAAGACCTCATT
>NW_027894043.1:0-240 GCF_054177405.1 Leptonychotes weddellii | reverse complement strand
TCTCTGTCTCCTCTCTCTCTCAAATAAATAAATAAAATTTCAAAAAAAAAAAAGATTCCTTAGCTCTAACACCAGAAACATAATCATAAAAGAAAAAAAAATGAGGGGCGCCTGGGTGGCTCAGTTGTTAAGCGTCTGCCTTCGGCTCAGGTCATGGTCCCAGGGTCCTGGGATTGAGCCCCACATTGGGCTCCCTGCTCGGCGGAAGCCTGCTTCTCCCTCTCCCACTCCCCCTGCTTG
>NW_027894042.1:0-240 GCF_054177405.1 Leptonychotes weddellii | reverse complement strand
GATGGCAAAGGCGAGAGTACCAGCCCGCTCCCAAGTTCTGCTTTTACCTATAGCCGTGGGACCTCCATCTAACACAAAGCCTATTTTATAATAAGTGTTGAACATCTCATGTAATTGATCGAGTACTGTACTGAAAAGGAAATGCATGGTTGTGTGCGAAAGAATGGGCCTATGTGGCTCAGTTGTCCACCCTGGTGATTGCCTGGCTGACTGGGAGCTGGGGCTCACTGCCTCTGCCCG
>NW_027894041.1:0-240 GCF_054177405.1 Leptonychotes weddellii | reverse complement strand
CTGTTGGCAGCGGGAAGGAACGGCTGGTCTGAAAGCCACATGCTCGGAGGGAGAAATGTCACTGTCATCCACACCAAGTAACGGGAGGGGAGGGGCCGGGCAGACCCACGTACACTGCCGTGAGAACACTGCCCACCATGCCCTGTGTGGCCACCAGCGTCCCCTCTGAGTGCAGGCTGGGGCTCCTGAAGTGAGCGGTTCGCCCATATTGGTCACCAGACTCAGGTTCAGGAGCCCCTG
>NW_027894040.1:0-1565 GCF_054177405.1 Leptonychotes weddellii | reverse complement strand
TTCAGACCACAATGCTTTGAAACTAGAACTCAATCACAAGAGGAAAGTTGGAAAGAACTCAAATACATGGAGGCTATGTGAAACTATTCCAAAAAATAGAAATGGAAGGAAAACTTCCAAACTCGTTTTATGAGGCCACCATTACCTTGATCCCCAACCAGGCAAAGACCCCATCAAAAAGGAGAATTACAGACCAATATCCCTGATGAACATGGATGCAAAAATTCTCACCAAAATACTAGCCAATAGGATCCAACAGTACATTAAAAGGATTATTTACCACGACCAAGTGGGATTTATCCCTGGGCTGCAAGGTTGGTTCAACACCCACAAATCAATCAATGTGTTACAATACATTAATAAAAGAAAGAACAAGAACCATATGATCCTCTCAATAGATGTAGAAAAAGCATTTGACAAAGTACAGTACCCTATCTTGATCAAAACTCTTCAGAGTATAGGGATAGAGGGCACAAACCTCAATATCATAAAAGCCATCTATGAAAAACCCACAGCAAAAACCATTCTCAATGGGGAAAAACTGAGTACTTTCCCCCTAAGGTCAGGAACATCGCAGGGATGTCCACTATCACCACTGCTATCTAACATAGTATTAGAAGTCCTACCCACAGCAATCAGACAACAAAAAGAAATAAAAGGCATCCAAATTGGCAAAGAAGAAGTCAAACTCTCACTCTTTGCAGATGATATGATACATTATGTGGAAAACCCAAAAGAGTCCACCCCAAAACTGTTAGAACTCATACAGGAATTCAGTAAAGTGGCAGGATATAAAATCAATGCACAGAAATCAGTGGCATTCCTGTACACCAACAATAAGACAGAAGAAAGAGAAATTAAGGAGTCGATCCCATTTACAATTGCACCCAAAACCGTAAGACCTAGGAATAAATCTAACCAAAGAGGCAAAGAATCTGTACTCAGAAAACGATAAAATACTCACGAAAGAAATTGAGGAAAACACAAAGAAAGGGAAAAATGTTCCATGCTCATGGATTGGAAGAACAAATATTGTAAAAATGTCAATGCTACCTAGAGCAATCTACACATTTAATGCAATCCCTATCAAAATACCATCCACTTTTTTCAAAGAAATGGAACAAAGAATCCTAAAATTTGTATGGAACCAGAAAAGACCCTGAATAGCCAGAGGAATATTGAAAAAGAAAAGCAAAGCTGGTGGCATCACAATTCCAGACTTCAAGCTGTATTACAAAGGTGTCATCATCAAGACAGTATGGTACTGGCACAAAAACAGACACATAGATCAATGGACCAGAATAGAGAGCCCAGAAATAAACTCTCAACTCTATGGTCAACTAATCTTTGACAAAGCAGGAAAGAATTTCCAATGGAAAAAAGACAGTCTCTTCAACAAATGGTGTTGGGAAAATTGGACAGCCACATGCAGAAGAATGAAACTGGACCATTTGCTTACAGCACACACAAAAATGGACTCAAAATCGTTGAAAGACCTCAGTGTGAAACAGGAGTCCATCAAAATCCTAAAGAAGAACACAGGCAGCAACCTCTTCGACCTCAGC
>NW_027894039.1:0-12973 GCF_054177405.1 Leptonychotes weddellii | reverse complement strand
ACTGCGTTACTACCCGAATCCTACATTGCTGCGTTACTACCCGAATCCTACTTTACTGCATTACTACCCGAATCCTACTTTACTGCGTTACTACCCGAATCCTACTTTACTGCGTTACTACCCGAATCCTACTTTACTGCGTTACTACCCGAATCCTACTTTACTGTGTTACTACCCGAATCCTACATTGCTACATTACTACCCGAATCCTACATTGCTACATTACTACCCGAATCCTACTTTACTGCATTACTACCCAAATCCTGCATGGCTACATTACTACCTGACTCCTACTTTACTACATTACCACCTGAATCCTACATTGCTGCATTACTACCTGAATCCTACTTTACCGCATTACTACCTGAATCCTACTTTACTACATTACTACCTGACTCCTACTTTACTACATTACTACCTGACTCCTACTTTACTACATTACTGGCTGAATCCTACATTGCTACATTACTATCTGAATCCTACTTTACTACATTACTATATGAATCCTACTTTACTACATTACTATATGAATATTGCTTTACTTCATTACTACCTGAATCCTACATTACTACATTACTATATGAATATTGCATTACTACATTACTACCTAAATCCATCATGACATTACTATATGAATCATGCATTACTACATTACTCCCTGAATCCTACATCACTACATTACTCCCTGAATCGTGCATTACTATACTACTTCCTGGATCCTATGTTACTATATTACTTCCTGAATCCTAATTTTCTACATTGCCACTTGCATCCTACATTACTACAGGTCATCACAAATGGATTGGTGTGTGGGTTTTTTTTTTTCTTCTTCTTATTGGTCTGTCCATTCTACTTTTTTTTAATTAATTAATTTATTTTTTATTTTTTATTTGCGAGAGAGAGAATGAGAGACAGAGAGCATGAGAGGGAGGAGGGTCAGAGAGAGAAGCAGACTCCCTGCCGAGCAGGGAGCCCGATGCGGGACTTGATCCCGGGACTCCAGGATCATGACCTGAGCCGAAGGCAGTCGCTTAACCAACTGAGCCACCCGGCGCCCCTGTCCATTCTACTTCTATTTGACTTTGATTTTTGGGAGGGAGTGTTGCTTTTGAAGACAACAGTTTTAGATGTATGCTTAATAAAATAATAATTCCATGGTCTTTTAATTTATTTCTATTTGTAATCTCTCTTTTTTTCCCTGAATAATAGAAATTGAGATGGAGGCTTGCAATGGGATAGGAGCTGAATCTGGGCTAAGAGGAATTCTAAAAGCTGTGCCCAGGCAGTAAAGGACAATGTAAGAACAGGAATGATTGCTAATAGTGGTTTTTTTTTTTTTTCACCTAGTGTCTCCACATTTGTGAAATGTCACAGTAATCGTAGAGAGCCAGAGTTGGTAGGTGATTTGCTTTAAAAAAATTTAATGGCTTAGAGGGAATTCAGTCATTCCTATGATAACATCACTCATAGGAGCTTGCTTTGTGATCTGTCTTCTATTGGGAGGGAGAGCGGGGACCACCTGCATCACTCTGGAAATGATAGCAGGGGTGTTGCAGCCTGGGCTGACAGTCAGATGTGTTCTAGGAAGGAAAACGGGGTAGGAACCGCTGTCCCTGGACTGATGCAGCCAACCTCAATATGCCACAGGTCCCCAAGAGCGAGAAAGGGACCACCTTGCTGGAAATGCATGCCAGGTCTCCAGGATTTGGGAAGAACAGGGGAGACATGTGGATATGTGGATAGTCCTACAGTTGCTGCTGGTATCCTCAGCAGCCCTCCCTGGGAGGCACTGGGTCAGGGTGGGTCTTGTTCAGGGGCATGTGGTCTGAGTGTGAATGTGACAGATGCTTGTTGCCTCAGTACTGACCCGGGCCACCATCCGTAAAGTGGGCATTATGGCAGCACCTATCCCCCGCGGGTTTGCAAGGATTTAATGAAGCACTGTTCAACCATCATCACTGCAGCTAGTTATGTTGTAAAAGCTTACTAAGTGTCACCTTTGTTAGTATCATTGTAAGAACAATATACATGGAACATAAAGAATAGGGCAGAAGGGGCGCCTGGGTGGCTCAGTCGTTAAGCGTCTGCCTTCGGCTCAGGTCATGATCCTAGGGTCCTGGGATCGAGTCCCACATCAGGCTCCCTGCTCAGCGGGAAGCCTGCTTCTCCCTCTCCCACTCCCCCTGCTTGTGTTCCTGTTCTTGCTGTCTCTCTCTGTCATATAAATAAATAAAATCTTAAAAAAAAAAAAAAGAATAGGGCAGAGGATCATAGGGACAGGGAGGGAAAATTGAATGGGAAGAAATCAGAGAGGGAGACAAACCATATGAGACTCTTGACCCCGGGAAACAAACTGAGGGTTGCTGGAGGGGAGGTGGGTGGGTTGATGGGATAAATGGGTGATGGGCATTAAGGAGGGCACGTGATGTGATAAGCACTGGATGTTTTAAACCAATGATGTACTATACCTTGGCTAATTGAATTTAAATTAAAAAAAAAGTTTAAAAATAACATACCAAAAAAAAAAAAATAATGATATTGAAAAGTCCACAGTGATGTGGTTTCTTCCTGGAAATATCTCTCACACTGAATAAGGTAACATTCTCTTTTCTCCTGCACCTTGCAAACCCTTTTATTACTGGAGTTTATATCAAGAAATTCAATGAATAGCAACAGTGTGGAACCAGAGTTGCTTATGGGTGTCGGAAGCCAATGAGCACCTTCTGTAAGCAGTGGGATCCCAAATCTCACACCTGCCCTCTTCTCGCTCTTCATGTTCAGACACACGGGCAGCCTCTGTCAGTTCAGGTCCTACTGCTCAGGCTGCTGGGAACCTTGGTGTCCATGTTTGTTGTCAATGTCAATTATAGGGCTTCAAATAATGCTCTTTGCTTTTCCTTTTGTCTGAGACCCAGGACTCTCAGGAGGGCACTGCCCTTGGCAGGGGCATGAAGGAAGCCTTCTTCCTTTTCACTTCTCGCACCCTCTTTGTAGCTCCAAACTAATGGCAACTTCTGTCCAGGATGCACTACCCATTGTCCTTGGAGACACTCACCTGCTCATTAGTCCACGATGTCTCCCTCTATCGGTTTTCACCCTCTAGATACCGTGCTATGTGCAGGCACAAGCATGATCTAATACAATCCAGTCCTACCCACAACTCAGTGAAGCAGGAGCCCTCCTCGTTCCCATTTCACAGATGAGAATACTGAAGCTTTGGGACCTGCTGAGGATGACTCAACTGGTAAGATGGGTGAGTCAGCAGGCAACCCTGACACTGACTTCATAACCACTGGGATCCCTGCCTCTTTATTCTGTGTCCTGTGCACGGCCGATGCTCCCCATCCGCCGTGCCCGAGTGTTCCGTTGGCTGCGTCACGCCTGTTTATGGGTGCACTTCCCATGTGCAGCAAGTGGAAGGCCCTGTTTTGTCAAAGCATGCTATTTTCTTCTCAGCGTGCAAAAATCCATCATAAATGAAAACTAGTCTTATTTTACATAAACACTCCCAATCTCTTCCCCTGATCAAAATAAATGTTGCGGCAGAAAGTCTTTTTTAAAATGTAAAGCAAATTCTACATCAGAATGTCAGTGGGTACCAACTACTCACACGTTGGGGATATTTCTGTCAGGAGATGAGACAATTCCACATTTAATCCTGCAAACCTGCTTCACCAGAATGCGCACCAGGGAGGAAGGAGGTAATGATTCACAATGCAGAAAGGCTCTTCGCCTCACCAGAAAGATCCCTGTGTTCAGGAGAAGCACCTTCCTCCGCTGTAGTGGCGGGAGCGACATTTGCAGAGCTGGGCTCTGGGGACCCCACCACCATATATTGATTTAATAGACATCCACAGAGCACGTCTTGGGTGCAGACCTAATGTGTTAGCATGAGGAGGTGTGGTGATGAATGGGCAGATGCTTTCCATTCTCTCGTGGAGCTTAGAGGCCAGCAGGGAGGCAGATGGGAAGTAAACACACCACTGAACGTTTGAGGAAACCAGCGGGCTGCTGTGGAGGGGGTTGTGGCTCGACAACAACGTGGCCCAGGGTGGAGGGACACGCTGGGCCCAGGGTGGTCTAGGGATGGGGGATGGCCATGATCAGAGGGCATTTTCCTGAGGAAGGATGGGTAGGAAATGATTTGGCCAAGGGCTGGGATGGGAGGGGTTGCAAAATACATTGTTAAGGGACCCTTGAAAAAAATGTTTTGGATGAAACAAGGGAAGGAGATGCTGTGTAATGCTTGGTGGTCAGCTATGTGCATGAGATACTCAAGGAACATGTGTTTCTACCATAGAGAAGGCCATTTAGTTGTATGAGTCTGCTCTCTCCAGACTTACTTGATTCTGTTATCCCCCTACCATGGAACAGACATTATCTCAGAAGGCATGGGATTCCCTGGGATTAGGAGACTCTGGAGAACTGGAGCTCTGTGTGCTCAGGTAGAGGGGCCCAGAAGTACACCCACAAGTGATCAAGATGAGGAGGAAAAGATGTGGAAGAAAATGCATAGTCCAATGTGTGTGTGTGTGTGTGTGTGTGAAGGATATACATAAAGGGCTGTATACACAGAACATTTCTGGAGGCATGTACAAGAAATTAAAGTGCTTACTTTCCACTTTCCACCTTTCTGTTCAGTTTGAATGTTTTATCATGAACATGTGTATTTTTGGAGGGAATGAAAAGCAAAAGAACAAAAGAACTTGATTTACAAAAGCTACTCATCTACAAGCAATTTTCAGATGCGTGGGAAAACACCTGCGTGTCAAATGTTACTGGCTTTCCCGCTGATGGTCCTTCTGGCTTTGAGGTGGCCATGGTTGATGATGGTTTTGTTTGAGGCGGGAAGACTGTTGAGTACGCCGTGCATGGACGCTGCCTTCGCTGGAGGTTGTAGTTAGTGTCATATTGTGTCCTGATGGTGGCAGTGGTTATTTTCATACAGATGATGTTGGCCTAGGAAAAGAGAAATGGGCTCCCTCTAATGTGATTCCATAATACTCCAGTCACCCGCTGACGGGTGTTACAGACATGGGGATGCCCTGCCTCAAATATGAAGAACATTCTGCACTTGGAAAAGAAATGTGTCAGTGCTTCCAAGGGTCAGATGGAAAACCGGGATTAGAAGTGAGGGTTTCTGGTTTCCAGCCAAAGGCAGGCGGCGTGCAGTCTCGTTTTGTGTTCTCTCATTGGCATTATCTCAGATAATTTGCAGAAGGGCCATGGAGATCAGCTGTCTCTGGGCTTCAGTGGACCTTTCAGAGGTGAGGAAGTACCTGGTAGAGGCCCAGGGCTAAGGTGGGTAAAAGCATGTCCCAGCCAGTCCCTGTTGCTTTACCCTCTGTGTCAGGCCCCCTCGACAAGCCTGATCTGCATCGATGACATGTGTCATGGGGGACTGGGGCCAGAGGTGGCATCTTCACTACCTGAAGTATGCCTGACAGCAGAGGGAGGCCTTGGGGACAGGACCCCCACTCCCAGGTGTATACTCTGCTCAGGTTCTCAAAACGCTTGCTAGTGAAAGCTGTAATGTCCACAGATTTGGGCCTTAGATATTTTGGGTGGATTTCTAGTAAAAATGGCCTTGGTTACCTTACTTATTTTTCAACATATCATTCTCTGTGCAAGGGGGGCAGTTCCATTTTATAATCTCCAAGGGCCACCGTCTTGTATCCTTGCAGTTTGAAGTGGGAGGGCTACTTTTCTGCCCTTATTCTCTCTTTTTCCCCCTCTTACTTCATGGTCGTACAATTCCTGAGTGTTCTCTCCCTCCTCAACTGCCGCTACCCTGTTTCATGTGCACCTGTAGATATTTACGTATCTCCATATGCAGATAGGCACAGCACACTGTGACTATACCTTTTGGCAGATAGTTTAATCCACATCTCAGAGAGATTGAAGCCATGCAACTCTACATGGTGGAACCCGGACTGGAGTTAAAAAGTCTTCCAGCTCACGGGGTGCCTGGGTGCTCAGTTGGTTAAGCGTCCAACTCTTCATTTCAGCTCAGGCTTTGATCTCAGGGTCTTGATCTCAGGGTCATGAGTTCAAGCCCCGAGTTAGGCTCCCAGCATGGAGATTACTTAAAAAACAATTCTTCCAGCTCACAATCTGGGCTTTTTTCACTAGAGCTTGAAGCAGAGCCTCTGTTGTTGAAACTGTGTGGACACGTCTTCACTCGGGTCTATTTTATTCAAGGCACAGTGCTGGGTTCAAGGAAGTTGGACCATTCTCATCCTTCAGAGACTTTTCTTGGGTGGGGTTTCCTGTCCTCCATTCACTGCCATCAAAGGCAGAATGGGGGATGGGAAATAGCAGGGCAAAGTGCTTCGGGAAACCAGATGAAGCAGGGATGAGGGGCTCGCTGTTGGGGGGAAGGTTCAGGACCAGTCAGATGCCCATGAAGGGCCAGCATTAGGGAGATGGTGGATGGGTTTCCTTGGCGGAGCAGGAGCCCTGAGAACAGGGAGGACCTGGTTGTGTCCTTCTAAGGTGCACACAGAATGGGCTGCTGGTTTGCTTTTTCACAAACCAGACTTTAAAGAATGTCTAGAAACTGTTTGCTCAATAAGGTTTGACAGTGTTCCTGGAATAATCTCTTGGATTTTAAGAACAGGTTGTCACACTCTCTGTTCTCATCTCTTTAGCCACCTCCCTGCCCTGGTCCCTTGGCAGCACCTTCTTCAGGATCCTTCCCCATCCTTTACTCAGGAGCCATGGAATATCTGCCTTCACAAGATATCTGTATGGCTCAAATGGATCAACTTAGAAGGCTTTATTCTTTTTTTAATTGCCAGTTTACTCTCCTTCCAAAGATTTTCAGTAAAAAGGTGGCCAAATCATCCTTTTCCCCCGAGCCCAAATGGTCTTGCCCTTCTTGCCCTTCTTGCCCCATCCTCTCTTTTGTGAACTGAGTCTAGCAAATGGCTGAGTGATATTCATATGCTGCCAAAAGCACAGTTAAATTTTAAGAACTCTTTGGAGCTATGGTGATGAATGAAAAGAAGGACTCTAAAGAATAGGACTGCCGGTTTTGTGTGCAAGAACCACGGAACTCACAGAGAAGTGTCATTCTCATCATTCCTTTTGAGGGAAAAACCCAACAAGTATCAACATAAGCTCCATCAAGACGCTCCTGTTTCCCAAGGAATAACAATAGATAAGTAGGACAGCAGTAGCCTTGTCTGTGTGCTGTGAGCACATGCTGCATGAAGCGCTGTGTCTATACTTCTCCCTGGATGTGCACAGCCACCCCCATGAGCAGGAGACAATCAAGTGGTGGGTCAGTGGATGGACCGCGATGCCAAACAGCCATGTTAGAATCAAGGCTCCACCGCTCAGCTGCTGTGTGATTTCAGGCAGCATATTTAATCACTCTGTGTCTCAGGGGGAGAATAACTATACCCAAGTCAGTACAAGTTGAAGTTTTTGTGAGGACTAGATGAGAGAGAGACAGACAGATACTCTGGCATATAAGAAGGCTCAACAAATATTAGCCAACATTATGACCACTGATCACCCATGTTACAGATCAAAAGACTGAGGCTCAGGGAGGGGAAGTTACTTGTCCAAGCCTGAATTCAGATCCAGTTCTGCTGGACTCCAAAGTCAGTTGTCTTATCTGCCAGGCTTTCGTGAGCACTGCGAATCTCCCAAGAGAGGGGCCCGGGGGGAAGCCCAGCACCCAGGCTGCTCCTCACTGACAATGAGCCTGGTTACAACTGGATCAGGAGGGCTCCATGGCTCGTCCTCCATCACAGTTTCTGTAGCCAGGCTGACCTGCAGCCAAGGAGCATCAGTGTGGCTGAGTTGGTGGTTTGAATGTTGGAACGATGTGTGGAGTTGGTAACTAGCCCTGAGAGCTGGGGCTTCTGCCCATCGTACTTGACTGGCACCTGCCAGGTTACAGACACTGAGTATCACCCAGGTGTAGTGGCTCTGCATTCCATTGGCTGCAGTTTATCATGGCTCACTGGCAGTGACCTCAGCAGTGGATAAATGTGTGTCTTCTCCTGGAGCCCTGGGGGCTCTCACGCTCCTCTGAGGGGTCCAGGCCTCTGTGTCATTTCTCCTGAGGTACCCCTGGGAGGAGTGAGAGAGGATGGGAGGGACTGGGAGGGGGGAAGGAGGGAAGAGGGAGAGAGGATGGGAGGGACGGGGACAGAGGGGAAGGAGGGAAGAGGCAGAGGGTCCATGCCAGGCTCCCCTTGGCCTCAGCCACCCGGCTAGTCATTTTATTTTATTTTATTTATTTTATTTTATTATTTTTATATATTTTAAAGATTGTATGAGAGAGAACATGAGCCTGGAGGGTGGGGGGGAGGCAGAGGGAGAGGGAGAGGCAGGCTCCCCGCTGAACAGAGAATCCGAGGAGGTGGGGCTCGATCCCAGGACCCCTGAGATCATGACCTGAACTGAAGGCAGACACTTAACCGACTGAGCCACCCAGGCGTCCCCTGGCTAGTTATTTTAGTGGCTGGTATTATTGATAGTCTGACTCCAGAAATGTTCTCCGCTTATCCTGACACACTTCATTCCAGAATTGAGATTTCTTTCCCCCTGTAGCTCATTCTACAGAGTTTGAAGAAGAAGATACGACCAGAAGTTGTTTCAACTGTCAAGATATGAAATATCTTTTGACACTTTCACCCGTTGTTCCCCTCCCAAGTCTCACTCAAGTTAATAAAAAAGGAGACAGGACCAGGGGTTTGGTGTTTATTTTTTAGTTATACAGGAAAAGCCACCTTCTTCCTTCAGTTTCAGAGTTGCATAAAGCACTTGGAAATGACATTTATTAGCTAATATTAGGAATTAACAAGTACATTGCCACTTGAGCAAAAAAAGGATGCAGAGGATGCGGGTGGAAAACTAATGAGTTGGCCTGGTTGCAGTTGACCTGGCTCCAAACCAGTGTGTCTTCGGGAGGGGCATCTACCTGCCAGCTTCCGTTGGGTGATATGCGTGAGGAATGAAATGCCAACACACATTTGCAGCGTGGATGTTATGAAGGTCAGTTGCTCCACCCTTGCCAAGTTACCACTGAAGAGGGATGCTCCTCAGGGGCCATTTATCAATTAGAGGTTCATTTCCAGGTGTTAGCCATGGGGACTCTTGCTATGGAAAGGGGCTTCATAGATGGGACCACCATCAGCCCGGATACAATCGGGTGGACACTCCCATCCACCCTCCAGGATCTCTATATGCTCTTGGTCATACGTACTAGTGTTTGAAAGGCAGGGATGACCCTTTTCAGGGAATCAAAATCTAGAGACTAGCAGACCCACACCAGAGTGAATCTGAGATGAAGTCAACCTTCCAATGGTCTGGTGTGGAGTCTATGCTGAGCTTTGTCCCCTTTGCAGATAATGCATTAACGAAGATAATGTGTTTTTCCCATTTTAAGCAGTCTCTTTCCTTAATAAATAGCTTAATCATAGGGGATACATAATACACTTTCGGGTTCTTCCAGAAAGAGCTTTATCTTCCATTTCCAGGCCGATAGCATATATTTCTGGGTAATGGATGGCCAAGTTAGGAGGAACTGTTTCAGAGATCCTTTGTCTCTGGAGGGATGTGGATTATATGAGCTCAGCCAACAGAAGTCTAAGTCAGACATTCTGTTGACAAAGGATGGAGATCAGGGGCTGATTTTAAATGGGTAGTGATTATTAATTTATTTGGTACAAAGTACAACTGTATGTTGGCGCTGAGCTGCTTAAGCAAAGGCCACTGGGGGCTTGTCCAGCCTCACATGGTGGAGGGAAGATTCCTGGCGTCAGGACAATGCCAGCCAGGAAGTGAAGCAAGGGGTTTGAACACATCTCTTATGTGTTGGTGTGTCCGAGTTAAAAATAAAAATACCAGGATGAGGGGTCTCAATACTGTGGAAGTTGCAATGGCTAGCAGCAAGGAGGCTGGTCCACGGAAGTCCATGTGAAATTCCTAAGGGTTTCAGTACATGTACAGTACATGTGAAGCATCTGATAGTTCAGGAATGCCCCATGCAGTCCCCCCTGCCTCTCTCAGATGGCAACACACTCAGCGACCACGAAGAGGTAATTGTCTTCCATGTGAGGAGCTGGCCTGGCACTTCTCCCAGCCTGAGAGCCAAGGGGTCAGTGTCTGGGCCCAGCAGCTGGAGGACTGGACTGAGCGTTGAATCTGAGAAGCAGATGAGGCTGGGACTTCACGACACTTCCATGTTGTTGGCCCAGACCCATGAGCAGTTTACAAAGCCCAGAAACGACTCAGTCCAGAGCCAGCAACATGAAGGTATAAAAGAACCAGAAGTAACCTTCCCAGTGCTCTACAGAGAACCTGGGGACACCGGGCAGCACACGGTGGGGAGGTGGTTCTCATCTCAGACATTTCACTGATCACGACCACTCAGAGCTTCCTTAAAACAACACAACCAACAACAGCTTTATTGAGGTACAGTTTGCTGATTCAAACTGTACACTTCTGTGTTTTTAATATATTCACAGAGTTGTGCAGCCAATGTTAGAACATTTTCATTACCTCAGAAAGAAACCCTATACCTTTGGGCATCACCCACCTATTCCCTTCCCCCTTCCTCCCAGCCTGAGCCACCGCTAGTCTATGTCCCTTCTCTATAGATTTGCCTTTTTTGGGCATTTCATATTATTGTAATTCTATAATACGTGGTCTTTTGTGACTGGCTTATTTCACTTAGGATTTTTTCAGGATTCTTCCATGTTGTAGCATGTGCCAGTCTTCATTCCTTTTTAGGACTGATAACATTCCTCTGTAGCAGAGACTACAATTTGCTTATCCATTCATCGGTTGATAGATATTTAGGTTGCTACACCTTTTGACTGTTATGAATAATGCTGCTGTAAATATTCAAGTACAGGTTTTTGTGTGGATATGTTTTGATTTCCCTTGGGTACATGCTTAGGAGTGGAATTGCTGGGTCGTAGGGTAACTCTGTGCTTAACCATGTGAGAAACGGCCAGACTGGTTCCATGGTAGCTGCACCATCTGATGCTCCCACCAGCGTTGTGTGAGGGTTCTGATTTCTTTGCATTCTTGCTAACGTTTGTCTTTATCACCTTTTTTGTCGTCGTTTAAAACCATGTGGTGTGCGAGAAATATCTCCTTGTGGTTTTGACGTACATTTCCCTGGTAACTAATGATTTTAAGCATCTTTTCATGTGCTTATTGGCCATTCGTGTATCTTCTTTAGAGAGGTGTTTATTTAGATCCTTTGTTTTTAATTGGGTTGTCTTTTTATTGTGGAGTTCTAAGGGTTGTTAATTTATTCTAGATACAAGATATGATCTGCTTATCATATATCAGATATATGATTGGCAAATATTTTCTCCGTTCTGTGGGTTGTCTTTTCACTCTTTTGATGGTGTTCTTTGAAACATAAAAGCTTTTAATTTTGATGAAGTCCAGTTTGTTATTACAAATTTTTTTGCTTTTAAAATTTTGTTGCTATGCTTTTGGTATCATACCTAAGAATCCATTGCTCAACTAAGGTCATGAAGATTTAGCACTGTGTTTTCTCCTAAGAGTCGTATAGTTTTAGCCCTTAATTTTAGGTTTCTGATCTATTTTTAGCTCATTTTTTAACATGGTGTAAGGTAAGGGTCCAACTTTATTCTTTCTCATGTTGCTATCCAGTTATCTTAGCACTATTTGTTGAAAAGATTATTCTTTCTTACATTGAATGAACATGGCTCCCTGTGGAAAATCAATTCACCATGGACAAAAAGGTTTATTTCTGGATCCTCAATTTTATTTAATTTCTCTATATGTCTATCCTTATGCCAGTCTTGATTACTCTTGCTTCCTAATAAGCTTTGAAATAAGCAAGTGTGAATCCACCAACTTTTCCTTCTTTCTCAAGATTGTCTTGGCTATTCTGGATTTCTTGCAATTCTACCTGAATTACAGAATTAGCTGGTCAATTTCTACAAAGAAATCAGCTGGGATTCTGATAGAGATTGCTGAACTTGTAGATTGCTTTGGAGTGCATTAGCATCTTAAAAATATTAAGTTTTCCAATCCATGAGCATGAGATATTTTTCCATTTATGTGGATTTTTAATTTCTTTCAACACAGTTTTGTAGTTTTCATAGTACAGGTTTTGCATTTATTTGTTAAATGTATTTCAAAGTATTTAATTTTTGATGCTATTGTGAATGGAATTGTTTTCTTAATTCATTTTTGGGTTGTTTATTGCAAGTATATAGAAATACAATTCATTTTTATATATTTGATCTTGTATTCTGAAACTTGCTCAACTTATTGTTCTAATAATTTTTTTAACTGTTTGGGTTTTTTTTAGGATTTTCTATGTACAAGCTTAAGCCATCAGCTGAGAGATAATTTTACTTTGTCCTTTCCAATCTGGGTTCTCTCCCTCTCTTTCTTCCTCCCTTCCTCCCTTCTTCTATTCTTCCTTTCCTCCTTTCCTTCCTTCCTCCCTCCCTCCTTCTTCTTCCTCCCTCCCTCCCTCCCTCCCTTCCTTCCTTCCCTCCTTCTTTCCCTTTCATTCTTTCTTTTCTTTTCTTTTCTTTCTTTCTTTCTTTCTTTCTTTCTTTCTTTCTTTCTCTTTCTTTCTTTCTTTTTCTTTTAATTTTTTTATTGTTATGTTAATCCCCATACATTATATCATTAGTTTTAGATGTAGTGTTCCATGATTCATTGTTTGTGCATAACACCCAGTGCTCCATACAGAACGTGCCCTCTTTAATACCCATCACCAGGCTAACCCATCCTCCCACCCCCTCCCCTCTAGAACCCTCAGTTTGTTTTTCAGAGTCCATCGTCTCTCATGGTTTGTCTACCCCTCCTATTTCACCCCCTTCATTCTTCCCCACCTGCTATCTTCTTCTTTTTTTTTTTCTTAACATATATTGCATTATTTGTTTCAGAGGTACAGATCTGAGATTCAACAGTCTTGCACAATTCACAGCGCGTACCAGAGCACATAGCCTCC
>NW_027894038.1:0-240 GCF_054177405.1 Leptonychotes weddellii | reverse complement strand
CAGATTATGCAGGGATCTGAACAAACAAGGATGTCATACTGAGAGTCAGCAACATTGCATCTGACTGGACTGTTGCCAGAGTGGGCAGCAGCAAGGTGCAGAAAACGTAGCCTGGTAGCAGGCTGGTGAGATTCTTGCTGCCTCTGTTTAGTTCCTTCTGTGTTTCTGAATAGAGACTAAGATACATTCCTGGGACTCTGCTGAGATAGAACCTACTATAACCCCTGTTCTTTCTTTCCT
>NW_027894037.1:0-240 GCF_054177405.1 Leptonychotes weddellii | reverse complement strand
GCATGGAGTCAAAGTTATTTATGAACTATTTCAAGTAGGACAAAAACAGTTAAGAATCATGAAAGTGGACTGAAATACCAGCTTGTAGGTTACCTATTCCTACTTCAGGCCAATGCTCATCAAATACCAGGCATTGTATCAGTGCAAACACATCCCCACTTTAAAATTAAGGAAAATTAAGGAAACAAAGAATATGAGCGGTGAGTTACCAAGCTGGTAGATGGCATTTTAATTCTTATG
>NW_027894036.1:0-240 GCF_054177405.1 Leptonychotes weddellii | reverse complement strand
CTGTTGGCAGCGGGAAGGAACGGCTGGTCTGAAAGCCACATGCTCGGAGGGAGAAATGTCACTGTCATCCACACCAAGTAACGGGAGGGGAGGGGCCGGGCAGACCCACGTTCACTGCCGTGAGAACACTGCCCACCATGCCCTGTGTGGCCACCAGCGTCCCCTCTGAGTGCAGGCTGGGGCTCCTGAAGTGAGCGGTTCGCCCATATTGGTCACCAGACTCAGGTTCAGGAGCCCCTG
>NW_027894035.1:0-240 GCF_054177405.1 Leptonychotes weddellii | reverse complement strand
ATACTATAACCTTGCTCAATTTACTTAGAAATTCTAGTAGTTTTAAAATGAAATATTTAAGATTTTTACATAAACCATTCCGTCATATATGCATAAAGACAGATTTAAACGAAGTGTGGTACATCCCTAGCATGTAATCCTAATCAGTAATAGAAAACTATTGATAACAGAACAACCTGAATACATCTCTAGAGAATTACGCTGAGTGAAAAATACCAATCCTAAAAAGTTAAATAATGT
>NW_027894034.1:0-240 GCF_054177405.1 Leptonychotes weddellii | reverse complement strand
TGTTGCCCCGCCAATGCCCGCTGCCCCGGCACCTGCTCATGGGGACGGGCCATCCCCCTCCTCTCTTGTCACCACAGGGCCTGCTCACCTAACCACGTGCATCCAACTTGCTGGAAGGCCTATGGGATGACGGGCCAACCCCTGGGAGCCATCCACACTCCACCCCAAGCCTTACACGGCAGCACCCGGGTCCTGAGCCACTCACTTAAAAACACTTCTGCTTCAATTTCAAACAGCCGT
>NW_027894033.1:0-240 GCF_054177405.1 Leptonychotes weddellii | reverse complement strand
GGGATTAACATAAGAATAAAAAAAATAAATAAAAAAAAATAAAAATGCAAAAAAAAAATAAAAAAGAAGAGACAAATTAAAAGTCACAGATTTCATGAAGTAAGGAGCTGATGAAATTTTGCATCATCCATTAAGTCAAGATATAAAGTTGTAATTCCATTTTTATTTTTCATTCTCTAAGAACCTTTTGAAGGTCTGAAGATCAGGACTATTGAATCCCCTACGTATGAGCAACAGACT
>NW_027894032.1:0-240 GCF_054177405.1 Leptonychotes weddellii | reverse complement strand
AGAAAGCATGAGTGGGGGAGGAGCAGAAGGAGAGGGACAAACAGACTCCACGCTGAGTGTGGACCTTGACATGGGGCTCAGCTCGATCTCACAACCACATCATGACCTGAGCCAAAATCAAGAGTCAGCCGCCTAACAGACTGAGCCACCGAGGGCCCCAGCAATCTATACATTTAGTGCAATCCCTATCAAAATACCAGTAGCAATTTTTACAGGACCAGGACAAATAATCCTAAAATT
>NW_027894031.1:0-240 GCF_054177405.1 Leptonychotes weddellii | reverse complement strand
CAGTGCAGAGGCATAGGCTCACCAAAAGATTGAGACCTAAGCAT
This sequence comes from Leptonychotes weddellii, assembly GCF_054177405.1. NCBI lineage: Eukaryota > Metazoa > Chordata > Mammalia > Carnivora > Phocidae > Leptonychotes > Leptonychotes weddellii. The sequence continues at coordinate 196 of NW_027894031.1, read as the reverse complement.
AAGCCTTTGGAACACTTCCCCTATTGTCACATCTCATCACTACATTATTAAAGGCCTGTTTGTAGCAGTGTTTTTTTTTCCTGGCACATCATATCTGGCTATCAAATAAAATTTACAAGACACATCAAAAGGCAAAAAACAATCTGAAGAGACAAAGAAGCATCAGAACCAGAAATGGCAGAGATGTTGGAATTAT
>NW_027894030.1:0-240 GCF_054177405.1 Leptonychotes weddellii | reverse complement strand
CACCAACAGTGTAGGAGGGTTCCCCTTTCTCCACATCCCCGTCAACATCTGTCATTTCCAGACTTGTTAATTTTAGCCATTCTGACTGGTGTGAGGTGGTATCTCATTGAGGTTTTGATTTGGATTTCCCTGATGCCGAGCAATATTGAGCACTTTTTCATGTCTCTGTTGGCCATTTGGATGTCTCCTTTGGAAAAATGTCTGTTCGTGTCTTCTGCTCATTTCTTCATTGGATTCTTT
>NW_027894029.1:0-240 GCF_054177405.1 Leptonychotes weddellii | reverse complement strand
CTTTGGGGTACATACCCAGTAGTGCAATTGCTGGGTTGTACGGTAGCTCTATTTTCAACTTTTTGAGGAACCTCCAAGACTTAATATCTAAACCAATTGCAGTTTCAGTCTCTACCAGGAATGTGACCTTTAATCAGTCAATCTGAAACTACCTGATCAGCAGTAGTGAGTTAATCTGCATGATAAACCCCTGTCCTGCCCCCACAGGAAGGTGACCTTGCCTGAAATAATATACTCTTT